>NC_090324.1:191624972-191815042 GCF_040869045.1 Eurosta solidaginis
AGAAGCTTCAAATTTCACCGAATATTTACTTATATAGCATATATTGTTGTGTGAAAAAATCATAGAGATCGGTTGTATATATAGTATATATCTAATACAACCGATTTTTCAGATAAGAAACTTTTCGCAATTAAAAAAAAAAAAAAAAAAAAAACTTTTCACAATTTCTACCCCATTTTAACAGCTATAAGCTTCAAATTTCACTGATTGCTTACGTATATAGCATATATTGTTGTCTGAAAAAATCATAGAGATCGGTTCTATATATAGTATATATCTGATACAACCGATTGTTCAGATAAGAAACTTTTCGCAATTTCTACCCCATTTTAACAGCTAGAAGCTTCAAATTTCACTAACTGCTTACGTGTATAGCATATATTGATGTCTGAAAAAATCATTGAGATCGGTGATATACATAGTATATATCTCATACAACCGATTGTTCAGATAAGAAACTTTGCGCAATTTCTGCCCCGTTTTAACAGTTAGAAGCTTCAAATTTCACAAAATGCTTTCGTATATAGCATATATTGTTGTCTGAAAAAATCATAGAGATCGGTGGTATATATATTATATACTTCATATAAACTGTCATATTGACCCCTTTTTTACGGCTAGAAGCTTCAAGATTCATCAAATTTCATCAAATAATTACGTTTACGTCATATATTTTTGAAATACGTGATTCGTAGCCATAGTTTTTACATGCAGACCACAAAAAACGTGAAGCTTTGCATCCTCACACAGATTACCTACCTATTTTTTATTTTATATTTATCTTAAAAATCGTTTAGATATGTTCAAATTTCACCAAATGCTTACGTGTATAGCATATATTGTTGTCTGAGAAAATCATAGATACCGGTGGTATATATAGTATATATCCCATACAACCGATTGTTTAGATAAGAAACTTTGCGCAATTTCTTCCCCATTTTAACAGTTATAAGCTTCAAATTTCACCGATTGCTTACGTATATAGTATGTATTGCTGTGTCAAAAAATCATAGAGATCGGTGATATATATAATATATATATGATGGTATATATAGTATATATATATTTTTTTTACGATTTCGGCCCCATTTTAACAGCTAGAAGCTTCAAATTTCACAAAATGCTTACGTATATAGCATATATTGTTGTCTGAAAAAATCATAGAGATCGGTCGTATATATATTATATACTTCATATAAACTGTCATTTTCACCCCTTTTTTACGGCTAGAATCTTCAAAATTCATCAAATTTCATCAAATAGTTAGGTTTTCGTCATATATTTTTGAAATACGTGATTCGTAGTCATAGTTTTTACACGCAGACCACAAAAAACCTGAAACTTTGCATCCTCACACAAAGTACCTACCCGTTTTTTATTTTATATTTATCTTACAAATCGTTAAGGTATGTAGATCTGTTCACTATATATTTCTTATCTTACACATCCGATTATTCGGAGATTACGAACGGGATAAGATTATTGTTCAGCCCCATTCTTGAAAGGTATGAAGTCTTCGGCACAGCCGAAGACAGTCCCGTTCTTACTTGTTTATTTTATATTTATCTTAAAAATCGTTTAGATATGTTCAAATTTCACTAAATGTTTACGTGTATAGCATATATTGTTGTCTGAGAAAATCATAGATACCGGTGGTATATATTGTATATATCCCATACAACCGATTGTTCAGATAAGAAACTTTGCGCAATTTCTTCCCCATTTTAACAGCTAGAAGCTTCAACTTTCACCAAATGCTTACGTGTATAGCATATATTGATGTCTGAAAAAATCATTGAGATCGATGGTATATATAGTATATATCTCATACAACCGATTGTTCAGTTAAGAAACTTTGCGCAATTTCTGCCCCTTTTTAACAGCTAGACGCTTCAAATTTCACCATATGCTTACGTATATAGCATATATTGTTGTCTGAAAAAATCATAGAGATCGGTGGTATATATATTATATACTTCATATAAACTGTCATTTTTGCCCCTATTTTACGGCTAGAAGCTTCAAAATTCATCAAATTTCATCAAATAGTTACGTTTACGTCATATATTTTTGAAATACGTGATTCGTAGTCATAGTTTTTACATGCAGACCACAAAAAACGTGAAGCTTTGCATCCTCACACAGATTACCTACCTATTTTTATACCTTTCATGAAAATGAAATGGTATATTAATTTCGTCACGAAACCGAAAATTGTAAGTCCTTAAAGGAAAATAGATAGACCCACCATTAAGTATACCGAAATAATCAGGTTGAAGAGCTGAGTTGATTTAGCCATGTCCGTCTGTCCGTCTGTCTGTTTGTATGCAAACTAGTCCCTCAATTTTTGAGATATCTTGATAAAATTTGGTGAGCGGGTGTATTTGGGTGTCCGATTAGACATTTGTCGGAACCGACCGGATCGGACCACTATAGCATATATCCTCCATACAACCGATTTTTCAGAAAAAGAGGATTTTTGTAATATCTTACCCAATTTAACAGATTGAAGCTTCAAACTTCACCATATACTTTCGTATATTGCACATATTGTTGCCTGAAAAAATTGATGAGATCGGTCGTATATATAGTATATATCCCCCACAACCGATTGTTCAGATAAGGAACTTTTCGTAATTACTGCCCCATTTTAAGAGCTAGAGGCTTCAAATTTCAACGAATGCTTAGGTATATAGCATATATTGTTGTCTGAAAAAATCATAAAGATCGGTGGTATATATAGTATATATATGGTGGTATATATAGTATATATATATAGTATATATATATATATTTTCGCAAATTTAAGCCCCATTTTAACAGCTAGAAGCTTCAAATTTCACCGAATACTTACGTATATAGCATATATTGTTGTCTGAAAAAAATCATAGAGATCGGTTGTACATATAGTATATATCTCATACAACCGATTGTTCAGATAAGAAACTTTTCGCAATTTCTACCCCATTTTAACAGCTATAAGCTTCAAATTTCGCCGATTGCTTACGTATATAGCATATATTGTTGTCTGAAAAAATTATAGAGATCGGTTGTATATATAGTATATATCTCATACAACCGATTGTTCAGATAAGAAACTTTTCGCAATTTCTACCCCATTTTAACAGCTATAAGCTTCAAATTTCACCGATTGCTTACGTATATAGCATATATTGTTGTCTGAAAAAATCATAGAGATCGGTTGTATATATAGTATATATCTCATACAACCGATTGTTCAGATAGGAAACTTTTCGCAATTTCTACCCCATTTTAACAGCTAGAAGCTTCAAATTTCCCCAAATGCTTAAGTATATAGCATATATTGTTGTCTGAAAAAATCATAGAGATCGGTTGTATATATAGTATATATCTCATACAACCGATTGTTCAGATAAGAAACTTTGCGCAATTTCTTCCCCGTTTTAACAGCTAGAAGCTTCAAATTTCACAAATTGCTTACGTATATAGCATATATTGTTGTTTGAAAAAATCATAGAGATCGGTGGTATATATATTATATACTTCATATAAACTCTCATTTTTGCCCCTTTTTTACGGCTAGAAGCTTCAAAATTCATCAAATTTCATCAAATAGTTACGTTTACGTCATATATTTTTGAAATACGTGATTCGTAGTCATAGTTTTTACATGCAGACCACAAAAAACGTGAAGCTTTGCATCCTCACACAGATTACCTACCTATTTTTATACCTTTCATGAAAATGAAATGGTATATTAATTTCGTCACGAAACCGAAAATTGTAAGTCCTTAAAGGAAAATAGATAGACCCACCATTAAGTATACCGAAATAATCAGGTTGAAGAGCTAAGTTGATTTAGCCATGTCCGTCTGTCCGTCTGTCCGTCTGTCTGTTTGTATGCAAACTATTCCCTCAATTTTTGAGATATCTTGATAAAATTTGGTGAGCAGGTGTATTTGGGTGTCCGATTAGACATTTGTCGGAACCGACCGGATCGGACCACTATAGCATATATCCTCCATACAACCGATTTTTCAGAAAAAGAGGATTTTTGTAATATCTTACCCAATTTAACAGATTGAAGCTTCAAACTTCACCATATACTTTCGTATATTGAACATATTGTTGCCTGAAAACAGATTACCTACCTATTTTTATACCTTTCATGAAAATGAAATGGTATATTAATTTCGTCACGAAACCGAAAATTGTAAGTCCTTAAAGGAAAATAGATAGACCCACCATTAAGTATACCGAAATAATCAGGTTGAAGAGGTGAGTTGTTTTAGCCATGTCCGTCTGTCCGTCTGTCCGTCTGTCTGTTTGTATGCAAACTAGTCCCTCAATCTTTGAGATATCTTGATAAAATTTGGTGAGCAGGTGTATTTGGGTGTCCGATTAGACATTTGTCGGAACCGACCGGATCGGACCACTATAGCATATATCCTCCATACAACCGATTTTTCAGAAAAAGAGGATTTTTGTAATATCTTACCCAATTTAACAGATTGAAGCTTCAAACTTCACCATATACTTTCGTATATTGAACATATTGTTGCCTGAAAAAATTTATGAGATCGGTCGTATATATAGTATATATCCCCCACAACCGATTGTTCAGATAAGGAACTTTTCGTAATTACTGCCCTATTTTAAGAGCTAGAGGCTTCAAATTTCAGCGAATGCTTACTTATATAGCATATATTGTTGTCTGAATAAATCATAAAGATCGGTGGTATATATAGTATATATATGGTGGTATATATAGTATATATATATATATTTTCGCAAATTTTAGCCCCATTTTAACAGCTAGAAGCTTCAAATTTCACCGAATATGTACTTATATAGCATATATTGTTGTCTAAA
Source organism: Eurosta solidaginis (assembly GCF_040869045.1). Classification (NCBI taxonomy): domain Eukaryota; kingdom Metazoa; phylum Arthropoda; class Insecta; order Diptera; family Tephritidae; genus Eurosta; species Eurosta solidaginis. Next base: position 191,629,827 of record NC_090324.1, read on the forward strand.
AAAATCATAGAGATCGGTTGTATATATAGTATATATCTCATACAACCGATTTTTCAGATAAGAAACTTTTCGCAATTAAAAAAAAAAAAAAAAAACTTTTCACAATTTCTACCCCATTTTAACAGCTATAAGCTTCAAATTTCACTGATTGCTTACGTATATAGCATATATTGTTGTCTGAAAAAATCATAGAGATCGGTTCTATATATAGTATATATCTCATACAACCGATTGTTCAGATAAGAAACTTTTCGCAATTTCTACCCCATTTTAACAGCTAGAAGCTTCAAATTTCACCAACTGCTTACGTGTATAGCATATATTGATGTCTGAAAAAATCATTGAGATCGGTGATATACATAGTATATATCTCATACAACCGATTGTTCAGATAAGAAACTTTGCGCAATTTCTGCCCCGTTTTAACAGTTAGAAGCTTCAAATTTCGCAAAATGCTTTCGTATATAGCATATATTGTTGTCTGAAAAAATCATAGAGATCGGTGGTATATATATTATATACTTCATATAAACTGTCATATTGACCCCTTTTTTACGGCTAGAAGCTTCAAGATTCATCAAATTTCATCAAATAATTACGTTTACGTCATATATTTTTGAAATACGTGATTCGTAGCCATAGTTTTTACATGCAGACCACAAAAAACGTGAAGCTTTTCATCCTCACACAGATTACCTACCTATTTTTATACCTTTCATGAAAATGAAATGGTATATTAATTTCGTCACGAAACCGATAATTGTAAGTCCTTAAAGGAAAATAGATAGACCCACCATTAAGTATACCGAAATAATCAGGTTGAAGAGCTGAGTTGATTTAGCCATGTCCGTCTGTCCGTCTGTCCGTCTGTCCGTCTGTCTGTTTGTATGCAAACTAGTCCCTCACTTTTTGAGATATCTTGATAAAATTTGGTGAGCGGGTGTATTTGGGTGTCCGATTAGACATTTGTCGGAACCGACCGGATCGGACCACTATAGCATATATCCTCCATACAACCGATTTTTCAGAAAAAGAGGATTTTTGTAATATCTTACCCAATTTAACAGATTGAAGCTTCAAACTTTGCCATATACTTTCGTATATTGCACATATTGTTGCCTGAAAAAATTGATGAGATCGGTCGTATATATAGTATATATCCCCCACAACCGATTGTTCAGATAAGGAACTTTTCGTAATTACTGCCCCATTTTAAGAGCTACAGGCTTCAAATTTCAACGAATGCTTAGGTATATAGCATATATTGTTGTCTGAAAAAATCATAAAGATCGGTGGTATATATAGTATATATATGGTGGTATATATAGTATATATATATAGTATATATATATATATATTTTCGCAAATTTTAGCCCCATTTTAACAGCTAGAAGCTTCAAATTTCACCGAATACTTACGTATATAGCATATATTGTTGTCTGAAAAAAATCATAGAGATCGGTTGTATATATAGTATATATCTCATACAACCGATTGTTCAGATAAGAAACTTTTCGCAATTTCTACCCCATTTTAACATCTATAAGCTTCAAATTTCACCGATTGCTTACGTATATAGCATATATTGTTGTCTGAAAAAATCATAGAGATCGGTTGTATATATAGTATATAACTCATACAACCGATTGTTCAGATAAGAAACTTTTCGCAATTTCTACCCCATTTTAACAGCTATAAGCTTCAAATTTCACCGAATACTTACGTATATAGCATATATTGTTGTCTGAAAAAATCATAGAGATCGGTTGTATATATAGTATATATATGGTGGTATATATAGTATATATATATAGTATATATATATATATATTTTCGCAAATTTTAGCCCCATTTTAACAGCTAGAAGCTTCAAATTTCACCGAATACTTACGTATATAGCATATATTGTTGTCTGAAAAAATCATAGAGATCGGTTGTATATATAGTATATATCTCATACAACCGATTGTTCAGATAGGAAACTTTTCGCAATTTCTACCCCATTTTAACAGCTAGAAGCTTCAAATTTCACCAAATGCTTAAGTATATAGCATATATTGTTGTCTGAAAAAATCATAGAGATCGGTTGTATATATAGTATATATCTCATACAACCGATTGTTCAGATAAGAAACTTTGCGCAATTTCTGCCCCGTTTTAACAGCTAGAAGCTTCAAATTTCACAAAATGCTTACGTATATAGCATATATTGTTGTCTGAAAAAATCATAGAGATCGGTGGTATATATATTATATACTTCATATAAACTCTCATTTTTGCCCCTTTTTTACGGCTAGAAGCTTCAAAATTCATCAAATTTCATCAAATAGTTACGTTTACGTCATATATTTTTGAAATACGTGATTCGTAGTCATAGTTTTTACATGCAGACCACAAAAAACGTGAAGCTTTGCATCCTCACACAGATTACCTACCTATTTTTATACCTTTCATGAAAATGAAATGGTATATTAATTTCGTCACGAAACCGAAAATTGTAAGTCCTTAAAGGAAAATAGATAGACCCACCATTAAGTATACCGAAATAATCAGGTTGAAGAGCTGAGTTGATTTAGCCATGTCCGTCTGTCCGTCTGTCCGTCTGTCCATCTGTCTGTTTGTATGCAAACTAGTCCCTCAATTTTTGAGATATCTTGATAAAATTTGGTGAGCGGGTGTATTTGGGTGTCCGATTAGACATTTGTCGGAACCGACCGGATCGGACCACTATAGCATATATCCTCCATACAACCGATTTTTCAGAAAAAGAGGATTTTTGTAATATCTTACCCAATTTAACAGATTGAAGCTTCAAACTTCACCATATACTTTCGTATATTGCACATATTGTTGCCTGAAAAAATTGATGAGATCGGTCGTATATATAGTATATATCCCCCACAACCGATTGTTCAGATAAGGAACTTTTCGTAATTACTGCCCCATTTTAAGAGCTAGAGGCTTCAAATTTCAACGAATGCTTAGGTATATAGCATATATTGTTGTCTGAAAAAATCATAAAGATCGGTGATATATATAGTATATATATGGTGGTATATATAGTATATATATATAGTATATATATATATATATATTTTCGCAAATTTTAGCCCCATTTTAACAGCTAGAAGCTTCAAATTTCACCGAATACTTACGTATATAGCTATATTGTTGTCTGAAAAAAATCATAGAGATCGGTTGTATATATAGTATATATCTCATACAACCGATTGTTCAGATAAGAAACTTTTCGCAATTTCTACCCCATTTTAACAGCTATAAGCTTCAAATTTCACCGATTGCTTACGTATATAGCATATATTGTTGTCTGAAAAAATCATAGAGATCGGTTGTATATATAGTATATATCTCATACAACCGATTGTTCAGATAGGAAACTTTTCGCAATTTCTACCCCATTTTAACAGCTAGAAGCTTCAAATTTCACCAAATGCTTAAGTATATAGCATATATTGTTGTCTGAAAAAATCATAGAGATCGGTTGTATATATAGTATATATCTCATACAACCGATTGTTCAGATAAGAAACTTTGCGCAATTTCTGCCCCGTTTTAACAGCTAGAAGCTTCAAATTTCACAAAATGCTTACGTATATAGCATATATTGTTGTCTGAAAAAATCATAGAGATCGGTGGTATATATATTATATACTTCATATAAACTCTCATTTTTGCCCCTTTTTTACGGCTAGAAGCTTCAAAATTCATCAAATTTCATCAAATAGTTACGTTTACGTCATATATATTTGAAATACGTGATTCGTAGTCATAGTTTTTACATGCAGACCACAAAAAACGTGAAGCTTTGCATCCTCACACAGATTACCTACCTATTTTTATACCTTTCATGAAAATGAAATGGTATATTAATTTCGTCACGAAACCGAAAATTGTAAGTCCTTAAAGGAAAATAGATAGACCCACCATTAAGTATACCGAAATAATCAGGTTGAAGAGCTGAGTTGTTTTAGCCATGTCCGTCTGTCCGTCTGTCCGTCTGTCCGTCTGTCTGTTTGTATGCAAACTAGTGCCTCAATTTTTGAGATATCTTGATAAAATTTGGTGAGCAGGTGTATTTGGGTGTCCGATTAGACATTTGTCGGAACCGACCGGATCGGACCACTATAGCATATATCCTCCATACAACCGATTTTTCAGAAAAAGAGGATTTTTGTAATATCTTACCCAATTTAACAGATTGAAGCTTCAAACTTCACCATATACTTTCGTATATTGAACATATTGTTGCCTGAAAAAATTTATGAGATCGGTCGTATATATAGTATATATCCCCCCACAACAGATTGTTCAGATAAGGAACTTTTCGTAATTACTGCCCTATTTTAAGAGCTAGAGGCTTCAAATTTCAGCGAATGCTTACTTATATAGCATATATTGTTGTCTGAAAAAATCATAAAGATCGGTGGTATATATAGTATATATATGGTGGTATATATAGTATATATATATAGTATATATATATATATTTTCGCAAATTTTAGCCCCATTTTAACAGCTAGAAGCTTCAAATTTCACCGAATATTTACTTATATAGCATATATTGTTGTCTGAAAAAATCATAGAGATCGGTTGTATATATAGTATATATCTCATACAACCGATTTTTCAGATAAGAAACTTTTCGCAATTAAAAAAAAAAAAAAAAAAAAAACTTTTCACAATTTCTACCCCATTTTAACAGCTATAAGCTTCAAATTTCACTGATTGCTTACGTATATAGCATATATTGTTGTCTGAAAAAATCATAGAGATCGGTTCTATATATAGTATATATCTCATACAACCGATTGTTCAGATAAGAAACTTTTCGCAATTTCTACCTCATTTTAACAGCTAGAAGCTTCAAATTTCACCAACTGCTTACGTGTATAGCATATATTGATGTCTGAAAAAATCATTGAGATCGGTGATATACATAGTATATATCTCATACAACCGATTGTTCAGATAAGAAACTTTGCGCAATTTCTGCCCCGTTTTAACAGTTAGAAGCTTCAAATTTCACAAAATGCTTTCGTATATAGCATATATTGTTGTCTGAAAAAATCATAGAGATCGGTGGTATATATATTATATACTTCATATAAACTGTCATATTGACCCCTTTTTTACGGCTAGAAGCTTCAAGATTCATCAAATTTCATCAAATAATTACGTTTACGTCATATATTTTTGAAATACGTGATTCGTAGCCATAGTTTTTACATGCAGACCACAAAAAACGTGAAGCTTTGCATCCTCACACAGATTACCTACCTATTTTTATACCTTTCATGAAAATGAAATGGTATATTAATTTCGTCACGAAACCGAAAATTGTAAGTCCTTAAAGGAAAATAGATAGACCCACCATTAAGTATACCGAAATAATCAGGTTGAAGAGCTGAGTTGTTTTAGCCATGTCCGTCTGTCCGTCTGTCCGTCTGTCTGTTTGTATGCAAACTAGTCCCTCAATTTTTGAGATATCTTGATAAAATTTGGTGAGCAGGTGTATTTGGGTGTCCGATTAGACATTTGTCGGAACCGACCGGATCGGACCACTATAGCATATATCCTCCATACAACCGATTTTTCAGAAAAAGAGGATTTTTGTAATATCTTACCCAATTTAACAGATTGAAGCTTCAAACTTCACCATATACTTTCGTATATTGAACATATTGTTGCCTGAAAAAATTTATGAGATCGGTCGTATATATAGTATATATCCCCCACAACCGATTGTTCAGATAAGGAACTTTTCGTAATTACTGCCCTATTTTAAGAGCTAGAGGCTTCAAATTTCAGCGAATGCTTACTTATATAGCATATATTGTTGTCTGAAAAAATCATAAAGATCGGTGGTATATATAGTATATATATGGTGGTATATATAGTATATATATATAGTATATATATATATATATTTTCGCTAATTTTAGCCCCATTTTAACAGTTAGAAGCTTCAAATTTCACCGAATATTTACTTATATAGCATATATTGTTGTCTGAAAAAATCATAGAGATCGGTTGTATATATAGTATATATCTCATACAACCGATTTTTCAGATAAGAAACTTTTCGCAATTAAAAAAAAAAAAAAAAAATACTTTTCACAATTTCTACCCCATTTTAACAGCTAGAAGCTTCAAATTTCACCAACTGCTTACGTGTATAGCATATATTGATGTCTGAAAAAATCATTGAGATCGGTGATATACATAGTATATATCTCATACAACCGATTGTTCAGATAAGAAACTTTGCGCAATTTCTGCCCCGTTTTAACAGTTAGAAGCTTCAAATTTCACAAAATGCTTTCGTATATAGCATATATTGTTGTCTGAAAAAATCATAGAGATCGGTGGTATATATATTATATACTTCATATAAACTGTCATATTGACCCCTTTTTTACGGCTAGAAGCTTCAAGATTCATCAAATTTCATCAAATAATTACGTTTACGTCATATATTTTTGAAATACGTGATTCGTAGCCATAGTTTTTACATGCAGACCACAAAAAACGGGAAGCTTTGCATCCTCACACAGATTACCTACCTATTTTTATACCTTTCATGAAAATGAAATGGTATATTAATTTCGTCACGAAACCGAAAATTGTAAGTCCTTAAAGGAAAATAGATAGATCCACCATTAAGTATACCGAAATAATCAGGTTGAAGAGCTGAGTTGTTTTAGCCATGTCCGTCTGTCCGTCTGTCCGTCTGTCTGTTTGTATGCAAACTAGTCCCTCAATTATTGAGATATCTTGATAAAATTTGGTGAGCAGGTGTACTTGGGTGTCCGATTAGACATTTGTCGGAACCGACCGGATCGGACCACTTTAGGATATATCCTCCATACAACCGATTTTTCAGAAAAAGAGGGTTTTTGTAATATCTTACCCAATTTAACAGATTGAAGCTTCAAACTTCACCATATACTTTCGTATATTAAACATATTGTTGCCTGAAAAAATGTATGAGATCGGTCGTATATATAGTATATATCCCCCACAACCGATTGTTCAGATAAGGAACTTTTCGTAATTACTGCCCTATTTTAAGAGCTAGAGGCTTCAAATTTCAGCGAATGCTTACTTATATAGCATATATTGTTGTCTGAAAAAATCATAAAGATCGGTGGTATATATAGTATATATATGGTGGTATATATAGTATATATATATAGTATATATATATATATTTTCGCAAATTTTAGCCCCATTTTAACAGCTAGAAGCTTCAAATTTCACCGAATATTTACTTATATAGCATATATTGTTGTCTGAAAAAATCATAGATATCGGTTGTATATATAGTATATATCTCATACAACCGATTTTTCAGATAAGAAACTTTTCGCAATTAAAAAAAAAAAAAAAAAAAACTTTTCACAATTTTACCCCATTTTAACAGCTATAAGCTTCAAATTTCACTGATTGCTTACGTATATAGCATATATTGTTGTCTGAAAAAATCATAGAGATCGGTTCTATATATAGTATATATCTCATACAACCGATTGTTCAGATAAGAAACTTTTCGCAATTTCTACCCCATTTTAACAGCTAGAAGCTTCAAATTTCACCAACTGCTTACGTGTATAGCATATATTGATGTCTGAAAAAATCATTGAGATCGGTGATATACATAGTATATATCTCATACAACCGATTGTTCAGATAAGAAACTTTGCGCAATTTCTGCCCCGTTTTAACAGTTAGAAGCTTCAAATTTCACAAAATGCTTTCGTATATAGCATATATTGTTGTCTGAAAAAATCATAGAGATCGGTGGTATATATATTATATACTTCATATAAACTGTCATATTGACCCCTTTTTTACGGCTAGAAGCTTCAAGATTCATCAAATTTCATCAAATAATTACGTTTACGTCATATATTTTTGAAATACGTGATTCGTAGCCATAGTTTTTACATGCAGACCACAAAAAACGTGAAGCTTTGCATCCTCACACAGATTACCTACCTATTTTTTATTTTATATTTATCTTAAAAATCGTTTAGATATGTTCAAATTTCACCAAATGCTTACGTGTATAGCATATATTGTTGTCTGAGAAAATCATAGATACCGGTGGTATATATAGTATATATCCCATACAACCGATTGTTCAGATAAGAAACTTTGCGCAATTTCTTCCCCATTTTAACAGTTATAAGCTTCAAATTTCACCGATTGCTTACGTATATAGTATGTATTGTTGTGTCAAAAAATCATAGAGATCGGTGATATATATAATATATATATGATGGTATATATAGTATATATATATAGTATATATATATTTTTTTTACGATTTCGGCCCCATTTTAACAGCTAGAAGCTTCAAATTTTACAAAATGCTTACGTATATAGCATATATTGTTGTCTGAAAAAAATCATAGAGATCGGTTGTATATATAGTATATATCTCATACAACCGATTGTTCAGATAAGAAACTTTTCGCAATTTCTACCCCATTTTAACAGCTATAAGCTTCAAATTTCACCGATTGCTTACTTATATAGCATATATTGTTGTCTGAAAAAATCATAGAGATCGGTTGTATATATAGTATATATCTCATACAACCGATTGTTCAGATAGGAAACTTTTCGCAATTTCTACCCCATTTTAACAGCTAGAAGCTTCAAATTTCACCAAATGCTTAAGTATATAGCATATATTGTTGTCTGAAAAAATCATAGAGATCGGTTGTATATATAGTATATATCTCATACAACCGATTGTTCAGATAAGAAACTTTGCGCAATTTCTGCCCCGTTTTAACAGCTAGAAGCTTCAAATTTCACAAAATGCTTACGTATATAGCATATATTGTTGTCTGAAAAAATCATAGAGATCGGTGGTATATATATTATATACTTCATATAAACTCTCATTTTTGCCCCTTTTTTACGGCTAGAAGCTTCAAAATTCATCAAATTTCATCAAATAGTTACGTTTACGTCATATATATTTGAAATACGTGATTCGTAGTCATAGTTTTTACATGCAGACCACAAAAAACGTGAAGCTTTGCATCCTCACACAGATTACCTACCTATTTTTATACCTTTCATGAAAATGAAATGGTATATTAATTTCGTCACGAAACCGAAAATTGTAAGTCCTTAAAGGAAAATAGATAGACCCACCATTAAGTATACCGAAATAATCAGGTTGAAAGCTGAGTTGTTTTAGCCATGTCCGTCTGTCCGTCTGTCCGTCTGTCTGTTTGTATGCAAACTAGTCCCTCAATTTTTGAGATATCTTGATAAAATTTGGTGAGCAGGTGTATTTGGGTGTCCGATTAGACATTTGTCGGAACCGACCGGATCGGACCACTATAGCATATATCCTCCATACAACCGATTTTTCAGAAAAAGAGGATTTTTGTAATATCTTACCCAATTTAACAGATTGAAGCTTCAAACTTCACCATATACTTTCGTATATTGAACATATTGTTGCCTGAAAAAATTTATGAGATCGGTCGTATATATAGTATATATCCCCCACAACCGATTGTTCAGATAAGGAACTTTTCGTAATTACTGCCCTATTTTAAGAGCTAGAGGCTTCAAATTTCAGCGAATGCTTACTTATATAGCATATATTGTTGTCTGAAAAAATCATAAAGATCGGTGGTATATATAGTATATATATGGTGGTATATATAGTATATATATATAGTATATATATATATATTTTCGCAAATTTTAGCCCCATTTTAACAGCTAGAAGCTTCAAATTTCACTGATTGCTTACGTATATAGCATATATTGTTGTCTGAAAAAATCATAGAGATCGGTTCTATATATAGTATATATCTCATACAACCGATTTTTCAGATAAGAAACTTTTCGCAATTAAAAAAAAAAAAAAAAAAAACAACTTTTCACAATTTCTACCCCATTTTAACAGCTATAAGCTTCAAATTTCACTGATTGCTTACGTATATAGCATATATTGTTGTCTGAAAAAACCATAGAGATCGGTTCTATATATAGTATATATCTCATACAACCGATTGTTCAGATAAGAAACTTTTCGCAATTTCTACCTCATTTTAACAGCTAGAAGCTTCAAATTTCACCAACTGCTTACGTGTATAGCATATATTGATGTCTGAAAAAATCATTGAGATCGGTGATATACATAGTATATATCTCATACAACCGATTGTTCAGATAAGAAACTTTGCGCAATTTCTGCCCCGTTTTAACAGTTAGAAGCTTCAAATTTCACAAAATGCTTTCGTATATAGCATATATTGTTGTCTGAAAAAATCATAGAGATCGGTGGTATATATATTATATACTTCATATAAACTGTCATATTGACCCCTTTTTTACGGCTAGAAGCTTCAAGATTCATCAAATTTCATCAAATAATTACGTTTACGTCATATATTTTTGAAATACGTGATTCGTAGCCATAGTTTTTACATGCAGACCACAAAAAACGTGAAGCTTTGCATCCTCACACAGATTACCTACCTATTTTTATACCTTTCATGAAAATGAAATGGTATATTAATTTCGTCACGAAACCGAAAATTGTAAGTCCTTAAAGGAAAATAGATAGACCCACCATTAAGTATACCGAAATAATCAGGTTGAAGAGCTGAGTTGTTTTAGCCATGTCCGTCTGTCCGTCTGTCCGTCTGTCTGTTTGTATGCAAACTAATCCCTCAATTTTTGAGATATCTTGATAAAATTTGGTGAGCAGGTGTATTTGGGTGTCCGATTAGACATTTGTCGGAACCGACCGGATCGGACCACTATAGGATATATCCTCCATACAACCGATTTTTCAGAAAAAGAGGATTTTTGTAATATCTTACCCAATTTAACAGATTGAAGCTTCAAACTTCACCATATACTTTCGTATATTGAACATATTGTTGCCTGAAAAAATTTATGAGATCGGTCGTATATATAGTATATATCCCCCACAACCGATTGTTCAGATAAGGAACTTTTCGTAATTACTGCCCTATTTTAAGAGCTAGAGGCTTCAAATTTCAGCGAATGCTTACTTATATAGCATATATTGTTGTCTGAAAAAATCATAAAGATCGGTGGTATATATAGTATATATATGGTGGTATATATAGTATATATATATAGTATATATATATATATTTTCGCAAATTTTAGCCCCATTTTAACAGCTAGAAGCTTCAAATTTCACCGAATATTTACTTATATAGCATATATTGTTGTCTGAAAAAATCATAGAGATCGGTTGTATATATAGTATATATCTCATACAACCGATTTTTCAGATAAGAAACTTTTCGCAATTAAAAAAAAAAAAAAAAAAAAACTTTTCACAATTTCTACCCCATTTTAACAGCTATAAGCTTCAAATTTCACTGATTGCTTACGTATATAGCATATATTGTTGTCTGAAAAAATCATAGAGATCGGTTCTATATATAGTATATATCTCATACAACCGATTGTTCAGATAAGAAACTTTTCGCAATTTCTACCCCATTTTAACAGCTAGAAGCTTCAAATTTCACCAACTGCTTACGTGTATAGCATATATTGATGTCTGAAAAAATCATTGAGATCGGTGATATACATAGTATATATCTCATACAACCGATTGTTCAGATAAGAAACTTTGCGCAATTTCTGCCCCGTTTTAACAGTTAGAAGCTTCAAATTTCACAAAATGCTTTCGTATATAGCATATATTGTTGTCTGAAAAAATCATAGAGATCGGTGGTATATATATTATATACTTCATATAAACTGTCATATTGACCCCTTTTTTACGGCTAGAAGCTTCAAGATTCATCAAATTTCATCAAATAATTACGTTTACGTCATATATTTTTGAAATACGTGATTCGTAGCCATAGTTTTTACATGCAGACCACAAAAAACGTGAAGCTTTGCATCCTCACACAGATTACCTACCTATTTTTTATTTTATATTTATCTTAAAAATCGTTTGGATATGTTCAAATTTCACCAAATGCTTACGTGTATAGCATATATTGTTGTCTGAGAAAATCATAGATACCGGTGGTATATATAGTATATATCCCATACAACCGATTGTTCAGATAAGAAACTTTGCGCAATTTCTTCCCCATTTTAACAGTTATAAGCTTCAAATTTCACCGATTGCTTACGTATATAGTATGTATTGTTGTGTCAAAAAATCATAGAGATCGGTGATATATATAATATATATATGATGGTATATATAGTATATATATATAGTATATATATATTTTTTTTACGATTTCGGCCCCATTTTAACAGCTAGAAGCTTCAAATTTCACAAAATGCTTACGTATATAGCATATATTGTTGTCTGAAAAAATCATAGAGATCGGTCGTATATATATTATATACTTCATATAAACTGTCATTTTCACCCCTTTTTTACGGCTAGAATCTTCAAAATTCATCAAATTTCATCAAATAGTTACGTTTTCGTCATATATTTTTGAAATACGTGATTCGTAGTCATAGTTTTTACACGCAGACCACAAAAAACCTGAAACTTTGCATCCTCACACAAAGTATCTACCCGTTTTTATACCTTTCATGAAAATGAAATGGTATATTAATTTCGTCACGAAACCGAAAATTGTAAGTCCTTAAAGGAAAATAGATAGACCCACCATTAAGTATACCGAAATAATCAGGTTGAAGAGCTGAGTTGATTTAGCCATGTCCGTCTGTCCGTCTGTCCGTCTGTCCGTCTGTCTGTTTGTATGCAAACTAGTCCCTCAATTTTTGAGATATCTTGATAAAATTTGGTGAGCGGGTGTATTTGGGTGTCCGATTATACATTTGTCGGAACGACCGGATCGGACCACTATAGCATATATCCTCCATACAACCGATTTTTCAGAAAAAGAGGATTTTTGTAATATCTTACCCAATTTAACAGATTGAAGCTTCAAACTTCACCATATACTTTCGTATATTGCACATATTGTTGCCTGAAAAAATTGATGAGATCGGTCGTATATATAGTATATATCCCCCACAACCGATTGTTCAGATAAGGAACTTTTCGTAATTACTGCCCCATTTTAAGAGCTAGAGGCTTCAAATTTCAACGAATGCTTAGGTATATAGCATATATTGTTGTCTGAAAAAATCATAAAGATCGGTGATATATATATGGTGGTATATATAGTATATATATATAGTATATATATATATATATTTTCGCAAATTTTAGCCCCATTTTAACAGCTAGAAGCTTCAAATTTCACGTAATACTTACGTATATAGCATATATTGTTGTCTGAAAAAAATCATAGAGATCGGTTGTATATATAGTATATATCTCATACAACCGATTGTTCAGATAAGAAACTTTTCGCAATTTCTACCCCATTTTAAAAGCTATAAGCTTCAAATTTCACCGATTGCTTACGTATATAGCATATATTGTTGTCTGAAAAAATCATAGAGATCGGTTGTATATATAGTATATATCTCATACAACCGATTGTTCAGATAAGAAACTTTTCGCAATTTCTACCCCATTTTAACAGCTATAAGCTTCAAATTTCACCGATTGCTTACGTATATAGCATATATTGTTGTCTGAAAAAATCATAGAGATCGGTTGTATATATAGTATATATCTCATACAACCGATTGTTCAGATAGGAAACTTTTCGCAATTTCTACCCCATTTTAACAGCTAGAAGCTTCCAATTTCACCAAATGCTTAAGTATATAGCATATATTGTTGTCTGAAAAAATCATAGAGATCGGTTGTATATATAGTATATATCTCATACAACCGATTGTTCAGATAAGAAACTTTGAGCAATTTCTGCCCCGTTTTAACAGCTAGAAGCTTCAAATTTCACAAAATGCTTACGTATATAGCATATATTGTTGTCTGAAAAAATCATAGAGATCGGTGGTATATGTATTATATACTTCATATAAACTCTCATTTTTGCCCCTTTTTTACGGCTAGAAGCTTCAAAATTCATCAAATTTCATCAAATAGTTACGTTTACGTCATATATATTTGAAATACGTGACTCGTAGTCATAGTTTTTACATGCAGACCACAAAAAACGTGAAGCTTTGCATCCTCACACAGATTACCTACCTATTTTTATACCTTTCATGAAAATGAAATGGTATATTAATTTCGTCACGAAACCGAAAATTGTAAGTCCTTAAAGGAAAATAGATAGACCCACCATTAAGTATACCGAAATAATCAGGTTGAAGAGCTGAGTTGTTTTAGCCATGTCCGTCTGTCCGTCTGTCCGTCTGTCTGTTTGTATGCAAACTAGTCCCTCAATTTTTGAGATATCTTGATAAAATTTGGTGAGCAGGTGTATTTGGGTGTCCGATTAGACATTTGTCGGAACCGACCGGATCGGACCACTATAGCATATATCCTCCATACAACCGATTTTTCAGAAAAAGAGGATTTTTGTAATATCTTAACCAATTTAACAGATTGAAGCTTCAAACTTCACCATATACTTTCGTATATTGAACATATTGTTGCCTGAAAAAATTTATGAGATCGGTCGTATATATAGTATATATCCCCCACAACCGATTGTTCAGATAAGGAACTTTTCGTAATTACTGCCCTATTTTAAGAGCTAGAGGCTTCAAATTTCAGCGAATGCTTACTTATATAGCATATATTGTTGTCTGAAAAAATCATAAAGATCGGTGGTATATATAGTATATATATGGTGGTATATATAGTATATATATATATAGTATATATATATATATTTTCGCAAATTTTAGCCCCATTTTAACAGCTAGAAGCTTCAAATTTCACCGAATATTTACTTATATAGCATATATTGTTGTCTGAAAAAATCATAGAGATCGGTTGTATATATAGTATATATCTCATACAACCGATTTTTCAGATAAGAAACTTTTCGCAATTAAAAAAAAAAAAAAAAAACTTTTCACAATTTCTACCCCATTTTAACAGCTATAAGCTTCAAATTTCACTGATTGCTTACGTATATAGCATATATTGTTGTCTGAAAAAATCATAGAGATCGGTTCTATATATAGTATATATCTCATACAACCGATTGTTCAGATAAGAAACTTTTCGCAATTTCTACCCCATTTTAACAGCTAGAAGCTTCAAATTTCACCAACTGCTTACGTGTATAGCATATATTGATGTCTGAAAAAATCATTGAGATCGGTGATATACATAGTATATATCTCATACAACCGATTGTTCAGATAAGAAACTTTGCGCAATTTCTGCCCCGTTTTAACAGTTAGAAGCTTCAAATTTCACAAAATGCTTTCGTATATAGCATATATTGTTGTCTGAAAAAATCATAGAGATCGGTGGTATATATATTATATACTTCATATAAACTGTCATATTGACCCCTTTTTTACGGCTAGAAGCTTCAAGATTCATCAAATTTCATCAAATAATTACGTTTACGTCATATATTTTTGAAATACGTGATTCGTAGCCATAGTTTTTACATGCAGACCACAAAAAACGTGAAGCTTTGCATCCTCACACAGATTACCTACCTATTTTTATACCTTTCATGAAAATGAAATGGTATATTAATTTCGTCACGAAACCGAAAATTGTAAGTCCTTAAAGGAAAATAGATAGACCCACCATTAAGTATACCGAAATAATCAGGTTGAAGAGCTGAGTTGTTTTAGCCATGTCCGTCTGTCCGTCTGTCCGTCTGTCTGTTTGTATGCAAACTAGTCCCTCAATTTTTGAGATATCTTGATAAAATTTGGTGAGCAGGTGTATTTGGGTGTCCGATTAGACATTTGTCGGAACCGACCGGATCGGACTACTATAGCATATATCCTCCATACAACCGATTTTTCAGAAAAAGAGGATTTTTGTAATATCTTACCCAATTTAACAGATTGAAGCTTCAAACTTCACCATATACTTTCGTATATTGAACATATTGTTGCCTGAAAAAATTTATGAGATCGGTCATATATATAGTATATATCCCCCACAACCGATTGTTCAGATAAGGAACTTTTCGTAATTACTGCCCTATTTTAAGAGCTAGAGGCTTCAAATTTAAGCGAATGCTTACTTATATAGCATATATTGTTGTCTGAAAAAATCATAAAGATCGGTGGTATATATAGTATATATATGGTGGTATATATAGTATATATATATAGTATATATATATATATTTTCGCTAATTTTAGCCCCATTTTAACAGTTAGAAGCTTCAAATTTCACCGAATATTTACTTATATAGCATATATTGTTGTCTGAAAAAATCATAGAGATCGGTTGTATATATAGTATATATCTCATACAACCGATTTTTCAGATAAGAAACTTTTCGCAATTAAAAAAAAAAAAAAAAAACTTTTCACAATTTCTACCCCATTTTAACAGCTATAAGCTTCAAATTTCACTGATTGCTTACGTATATAGCATATATTGTTGTCTGAAAAAATCATAGAGATCGGTTCTATATATAGTATATATCTCATACAACCGATTGTTCAGATAAGAAACTTTTCGCAATTTCTACCCCATTTTAACAGCTAGAAGCTTCAAATTTCACCAACTGCTTACGTGTATAGCATATATTGATGTCTGAAAAAATCATTGAGATCGGTGATATACATAGTATATATCTCATACAACCGATTGTTCAGATAAGAAACTTTGCGCAATTTCTGCCCCATTTTAACAGTTAGAAGCTTCAAATTTCACAAAATGCTTTCGTATATAGCATATATTGTTGTCTGAAAAAATCATAGAGATCGGTGGTATATATATTATATACTTCATATAAACTGTCATATTGACCCCTTTTTTACGGCTAGAAGCTTCAAGATTCATCAAATTTCATCAAATAATTACGTTTACGTCATATATTTTTGAAATACGTGATTCGTAGCCATAGTTTTTACATGCAGACCACAAAAAACGTGAAGCTTTGCATCCTCACACAGATTACCTACCTATTTTTATACCTTTCATGAAAATGAAATGGTATATTAATTTCGTCACGAAACCGAAAATTGTAAGTCCTTAAAGGAAAATAGATAGACCCACCATTAAGTATACCGAAATAATCAGGTTGAAGAGCTGAGTTGTTTTAGCCATGTCCGTCTGTCCGTCTGTCCGTCTGTCCGTCTGTCTGTTTGTATGCAAACTAGTCCCTCAATTTTTGAGATATCTTGATAAAATTTGGTGAGCAGGTGTATTTTGGTGTCCGATTAGACATTTGTCGGAACCGACCGGATCGGACCACTATAGCATATATCCTCCATACAACCGATTTTTCAGAAAAAGAGGATTTTTGTAATATCTTACCCAATTTAACAGATTGAAGCTTCAAACTTCACCATATACTTTCGTATATTGAACATATTGTTGCCTGAAAAAATTTATGAGATCGGTCGTATATATAGTATATATCCCCCACAACCGATTGTTCAGATAAGGAACTTTTCGTAATTACTGCCTTATTTTAAGAGCTAGAGGCTTCAAATTTCAGCGAATGCTTACTTATATAGCATATATTGTTGTCTGAAAAAATCATAAAGATCGGTGGTATATATAGTATATATATGGTGGTATATATAGTATATATATATAGTATATATATATATATTTTCGCAAATTTTAGCCCCATTTTAACATCTAGAAGCTTCAAATTTCACCGAATATTTACTTATATAGCATATATTGTTGTCTGAAAAAATCATAGAGATCGGTTGTATATATAGTATATATCTCATACAACCGATTTTTCAGATAAGAAACTTTTCGCAATTAAAAAAAAAAAAAAAAAAAACTTTTCACAATTTCTACCCCATTTTAACAGCTATAAGCTTCAAATTTCACTGATTGCTTACGTATATAGCATATATTGTTGTCTGAAAAAATCATAGAGATCGGTTCTATATATAGTATATATCTCATTGTTGCATTCAAACACTAATAGTAATTTAGATTAGGCTTTTATTCAATTTTGATTTATTTACAGGTTTATTCAAGCTTTTTAGAATGTGCTTAAAAACTGTATTTAAGAAAAAATCATACGATGTAATAAAAAAAAGAACAAAAAATGAAAGTAATAAAGAATGAGTAAATCAAAACAAATTAGAATGACAATCCTTATTCACAATGATGCTTAGTACTTAAAATATGTTAAGTGTGATACAGGGTCATTGATAAATTCATTTATAAGCAAATACTAAGCAGTTCGTACTGAACATTCTCCCCCTCCAAGAACGAATGTTATTAATGTTCTTCTGCGAAGTCTTCAGCGGAATTCTAGTTGCCAGCAGTCGAATCCGAGATTGGCAATATGCAAATTTTTGAAATAGGTCGTTTTAAGAATTTTCCGTTGCATAAAAGAGTTACTACCCTCACCAAACCATCTGTTCCAGGATGAAGCTCCTGTATTCTGGCTAATGGCCAATATCCTGGAGTGCTGCGCTCATGAATTAATAGCACCACGTCTCCAACAGCAGGGTTTTTCTTTTGATGAGTCCACTTCGTACGTTTTTGAAGAGTGTGTAGATATTCATCAGTCCACCTCTGCCAGAAATGTTGCTTAAGGCGCTCTACAAGTTTCCAGCGAGTGAGTCGATCGATGTTTGTGTCAAGTAAATTTTCTTCTGATATGCAAGTGGTTGGCTCACCTACAAGAAAATGAGCAGGTGTTAGTACCTGATAATCATCAGGGTGAGTAGTTAAAGGATACAAAGGTCTAGAGTTCAGGCAACTCTCGATTTGTGTAAGTAGCGTGCTAAGCTCTTCATAAGTGAGTATGCGATCTTTCATAACGCGACGTAAGTGATGTTTGGTCGATTTCACACCTGCCTCCCATAAACCTCCGAAGTGGGGAGACGCAGGAGGTATGAAGTGCCATGTCGTTCCTGCGTTTGCTAGTGCTGCTCCTAAATGATCGGTGACTTCGGCCTTTTGCCTTTTAAAATAACTTTGCAGTTCTTTGTCAGCTCCCACAAATGTAGTTCCACAGTCGGAATATAGGTCTGTACAGCGACCTCTTCTACTAACAAATCGACGAAAAGCGGCGATAAAGTTATCTGATGTTAGACTTGTAACTGCTTCCAGATGAACTGCCTTCGTGCTCATACATACAAAAAGGCAGATATAACCTTTTGAAGTTATTGCTTTTCGCGCTGTAGATTGTTTAGTTGTTATAGGTCCTGCGTAGTCTAGTCCGCTATGGACGAATGCTTTTGTTGGTTGTAGGCGCACAGTCGGTAAGTTTGCCATTTGTTGCTGGTGTGCTTTAGCTGTATATTTAAAACAAACAATACATTTACTAAGTGTAGAGCGAGCTAGAGAACGAGAGGAGAGAATCCAATAGCACCGCATGACATAAGAAGTCATCAGTTGTACTCCTCCGTGCAAAGTTTTGTGATGAGCGTCTCTAAAAATAAGCAAAGATAGTGGATTTGTTTTTGTTAACAAAATGGGATGTTTTTTGTCGAATGGTGCGTTTGCATTCTTTATTCGTCCTCCAACTCTTAGTAGACCTTGAGTATCAATGAATGGAGAAAGGTTTAGAAACTTCGAGCTGTTAGGCAATGCAAGAGTATTTTTCAAGCAATCGATTTCACTCGTGAAATCCACATGTTGTACCGCTTTTATAAGAGTGTTAAGCGCACGATTGAGTTCATATGTCTTGAGATAGCCAGTTTCTATAGAATGTCCCTCTTGGTGTTTACGAGTGAGTACTCTTGCTACAGTATTATGAAAGAATCGCAAAACGTATGCTGTTACACGTTTAAGTCGTGATAGGGAAGAAAAGTTCAGTGTAAAGTTGGGATAAGCTGGGAGAGCTGCGTGTTTTGCTATACAAGTCTTACGTTGTTCTAAGGAAGTACTGCAGTAAATTTTGGAACGAGGCCATGTATTTTCGTTCTGAATGAGCCATTGTGGGCCGTTCCACCACAAAGAGTACGTTATAAGTTCAGGTGGTTTTAATCCCCTTGTCAAACAGTCCGCGGGGTTTTCCTTTGTAGGTATGTATCTCCACTGCTCTGATGTAGTACAGCGTTGAATTTCTGCAACTCTGTTGGCTACATAAACTGCCCATCGTGTTGAACAACTTCGTATCCAACTTAAGACAACCATACTATCGGTCCAATAGTAAATGTTTGCCAGCTCTCGATCGAAATAACGCTTAACCTTTGTCATGACTTTAACTAACAGTGTTGCTGCACATAGTTCTAGTCTGGGAATCGTAACAGTCTTAAGCGGAGCAACTTTAGTCTTAGACTGGATTAAGAATGAAGATGTATTGTTTTCGCTGTAAACAACTGCGTAGACTACTGCTGCATACGCTAATGAAGATGCATCACTAAATCCATGCAATTCTATTTTACTATTTTTGTTACTGCCAATCCATCTTAATATTTTTATGCTTTCTAAGTCTTTTAATGAGTCACGATATTGTATCCATTCTTCTTTTAAATCAGGTGGAAGTGGATCCCCCCAATCCAATTTCTCCTTCCACAAACGTTGAAACATCATTTTGGCTAAAATTGTAGCAGGCGCTAACCAGCCCAGAGGATCAAACAGCTTCGAGGCATCTGAGAGCATACTACCTTTGGTGATTGTGGAAGCGAAACTAAAGTTTAGTTTGAAGCATAAGTGATCTCCATTTACTTCCCAATGTAGCCCCAAAGCTTTAACAAATCTCTCATCCCTCAATTGAAATGAGTTAGCATTATCTCGTTTTTCAGCCGGAATAAAATTCATTAATTCTAGAGAATTGGAGTTCCATTTTCTTAAATTAAATCCACCACGATTAGAAAGATTACTCAATTGCTGTTGCAATTCTATTACCTCTGCAATGGAATCACCCCCAGACATTATGTCATCAACATACCTGTCTTTCAAAAATATTTCACTTGCGAGAGGGAACTCGGTCTTCTCATCAAAAGCTAATTGACGTAAAACACGTATTGCTAAATAAGGAGCTGAGGTAGTTCCGTAGGTAACGGTTCGCAACTTATAAATACCTATTGGCTTCCGTACATCATCTCTCCACAGAATACACTGAAAATGTTGGTGGTCATCACAAATCATTATTTGACGAAACATTTTCTCCAAGTCAGCTGTAAATGCAATTTTATGGCAGCGCCATCGGGTAATTATACAAGGTAAGTCATTCTGTAAAGGTGGGCCGGGAGCAAGTTCTTCGTTGAGAGATGGGCTCTGCTGTCTGCCGTTTCCTCCATCAAATACTACCCTTAATTTAGTTGTAGTGCTGCTTTCTCTTAAGACGCCATGATGGCATAAAAGGTATTGATTTTCCTGGAAATCTCTAGGGAACTCACCTATCCTTTCCATGTGGTTCAATGCTTCGTACTCTGATAGAAACTCTTTGTATAAAATTTCAAACTTTTTATTGGATTTAAAGCGGCTTTCCAGTTGCCGTAGTCTTTTCACAGCAATTAGGTGAGTGGAAGGAAATGACGGCAACTTTCCGTTGGTAAGTAAAGTCTTAAAAGGAAGATGGACAGTATATCGTCCATTGTCATCCCTTGTATGTGTTTCGAGAAATAGTTTTTCGCAGGCTCTTTCTTCCTGGCTAAGAGGTTTTTCATCAAACAGCTCTTCCTGTTCCCAAAATAATCTAAGTATGTCGTCATGTGTACATAAATTTGAATGTATTACGTCTGCAGAAATATTGTTATTAACAGGGCCAGAAATCATCCACCCAAAATGTGTTTCTTGTAATAATATTCCCCGCTTATACTTTCTCATATTGGTTAGCAAAATATCACCATATAGATCACATCCAATTATCATGTCGATATCATCTGGCGCAGCAAAAGTTGGGTCTGCGAGATGTAAATCAGAAATATTAGGTAAATTGCTTACCTTTACTAGACTTGGTTTATATGAAGTAATTTTTGGTAGAACAAACAATCTGCAGTCAATCGAAAACTCTTTCTCATAATGTGAGTACAATGTAAGACTCACGACTTTTCTCGCGGTTATGCCTGGAATGCCCCCAATACCACTAATCGACACGTTAACATTGGTTTTATTGAGGTGGAGTAATTGAGCAGCATTCTCTGTTATAAACGAAGCTTGTGCTCCCTGATCTACAAGAGCTTTGAGATTATACCGATGAGATGATGAAGCAGCAATTACTCGCACGGTAGCTAGTAAGACCGGAGAAGAAATATTACTCGATAGAGAGTGTACGTTTGGTGGTGTTTTAAGTGTTACATCTTGATTGCTAACTGGTTTGCTGGTTGTACAGAGAGAAACAGTTGCGTTCAACTCACCGTTAGCATTATTGGAGCCTCTGATTGTAAAGGCTGTATGAAGTATAGTATGATGCGCTTGTTTGCACTCCTGGCAACGCGAATTAATTTTGCATTCACTGTAGGTGTGACCCTTACCTAAACAGTTTAAACACAGCTTATTCAGCATTACAAATTGTTTCTTATCGTAAGAAGAGAGAGCAGAAAATTTAAAACATTTATACAAGTGATGATGCTTTTGACAAAAGGGACAGATGGAGCTAGCAGATGTTGTAGGTGTAGACGCTGTATTTGCATGCAAAGTTCGTCGCTGTTTGCTTGGTACTTTATTTTTAGAATCACGAACACTAGAGACAACTATATTCGCTTCACTATCTCCTTCCACAAACTCAAGCGCACGATAGGTGTTCTCAAGGAATTTCAGCAAGCTCTGCACTTGAGGAATTTCATTGCTTCCATGTAACGACTGTTCCCATTCTTTTCGTGATTGTTTATCTAGTTTTTGAGTGAGTACGAAAATTAGTAAAGGATCCCAACCTGCTGTGCTTACATCAACCGTTTTTAATAAAGCTAGACAATTTCTGGTCAAATCAAGAAGAGTTTTTATACTTTGCAGGCCCCCATTGGTAGGTGATGCTGCAAAAAGTTTCTTTAAAATTTGGTCAACTAATTTCCTTTTGTTGTGGTATCGATTTACTAAAGCTGACCATGCAGGTGCATAACTAGCGTCAGCTGCTGGATATTCATCTACCATTTCCTTTGGAGTACCTGTACAAGAACCTTTCAAATAAAAATATTTTTGGACATCTGTTAAAGCTGTGTTGTTGTGAACTAGTGACAGAAACATATCACGGAATGGAATCCATTCCAGATAATCTCCAGAAAAGGTAGGAAGCTCGATTTTTGGCAACCGAGCAGCAGATGTTACAGTGTCGTTCCTAGAATTCACAGTGGCGAAAGTGCTTGCATGAATAGCTGGTGAAACTGGATTGCTAATTTCAAGCTGACGGTCAATTAACTTTGATTTGAATGAAATATATAGGTCGTAGCATGAGTAAAACACATCTTCAGACAAATAGGGAACGTCCTTTTCTTGAATTGAGTTATTACGTAGGGTTTCTAAGATTTTATCGTGCCCAGACTTGAAGCTTTGGTAAATGTTATCAGTTTCGGTAAGCAAACTTTGAACATAACCTCTCGTCTTTCCGTCGGAAGGTTTTGCTTCGAATGAGTCCATCATACGCTGGAGATGCGCCTGCATCCGTCGTTGATCTTCAATGGCTGTGCTTACAACTTCCATTCTACTCAGATGAAAACAGGTTATAGGAAATATTTATTAAAAATTGAGCCTTCCACGTGGTGGCGATTTGGCGAAGTGTTGGGAAAGATAATAACCTCGAAATATTATGTTACTTGTATTAAAGTAAAGCAAATATTTGTATAGTTACGCAAATAACTTGCATTCGACGTTCCCGGGTTTCGGCACCAATTTAATGTTGCATTCAAACACTAATAGTAATTTAGATTAGGCTTTTATTCAATTTTGATTTATTTACAGGTTTATTCAAGCTTTTTAGAATGTGCTTAAAAACTGTATTTAAGAAAAAATCATACGATGTAATAAAAAAAAGAACAAAAAATGAAAGTAATAAAGAATGAGTAAATCAAAACAAATTAGAATGACAATCCTTATTCACAATGATGCTTAGTACTTAAAATATGTTAAGTGTGATACAGGGTCATTGATAAATTCATTTATAAGCAAATACTAAGCAGTTCGTACTGAACACTCATACAACCGATTGTTCAGATAAGAAACTTTTCGCAATTTCTACCCCATTTTAACAGCTAGAAGCTTCAAATTTCACCAACTGCTTACGTGTATAGCATATATTGATGTCTTAAAAAATCATTGAGATCGGTGATATACATAGTATATATCTCATACAACCGATTGTTCAGATAAGAAACTTTGCGCAATTTCTGCCCCGTTTTAACAGTTAGAAGCTTCAAATTTCACAAAATGCTTTCGTATATAGCATATATTGTTGTCTGAAAAAATCATAGAGATCGGTGGTATATATATTATATACTTCATATAAACTGTCATATTGACCCCTTTTTTACGGCTAGAAGCTTCAAGATTCATCAAATTTCATCAAATAATTACGTTTACGTCATATATTTTTGAAATACGTGATTCGTAGCCATAGTTTTTACATGCAGACCACAAAAAACGTGAAGCTTTGCATCCTCACACAGATTACCTACCTATTTTTTATTTTATATTTATCCTAAAAATCGTTTAGATATGTAGATCTGTTCACTATGTATTTCTTATCTTATACATCCGATTATTCGGAGATTACGAACGGGATAAGATTATTGTTCAGCCCCATTCATGAAAGGTATGAAGTCTTCGGCACAGCCGAAGACAGTCCCGTTCTTACTTGTTTATTTTATATTTATCTTACAAATTGTTTAGGTATGTACATCTGTTCACTATATATTTCTTATCTTATATATCCGATTACTTGGAGATTACGAACGGGATAAGATTACACTAGTCAACAAGAGAAATTACTTTGAAGTCTACCTATTTAATTTCGATGTATTATGGCCCCTAATTACAAAAACACCCAAAATTCATAATTCTATGGATACGATTTTTTTTTTCTTTTTCTTTAATCACGAATTTTCACAGAGGTCTTTCCATTTATTTTATCATATCTTGGAAATTACTTGTCTAAATTCGTTGAGAGAAACACCAGTGGATTCAACTCAAAATTTTCTTCAAGTCTTGATAAGAAATTTTTTTTATATGATCGACGGTTGTGGAGTTATTCACATAAAAATGTAAAAAATTTTTTTTTTTGCAAAATCGAACATTTTTTTTTCAAAAATTCATAAAAAATTGAAGGTTTTAAAAACTTACCATTTTTACGGTCTTAAAACTGTAAACATTATAAATAATTGGAACCTTATTTCGTGAAAATACATGAATAAATGTTGGTTTTATTGACAATAAAGTGAAAATACCCAATTTAGCGAAAATTTTGCATATCAAGCCTATTATTGTTTTTGACAAACAAAATATTTAAAAAAAAAAAACAACTTTGTCTTTTTAAAGCTTACTACGGATATCACCAGAAATGAGAAAACTCCATAATGACGTTCAAGAAATTTTTCCCCGTAAATTTTTCTTAAGGAAAAACGCAGATCATAAGAAAAAATGGCTCATGCTGTATGGAAAATTTAGTTGCCAACGCGGGTTTTCGTAAGAAAGAAAAACGCAGATCATAAGAAAAAATGCCTCATACTGTATGGAAAATTTAAGTTGCCAACGCGGGTTTTCGTAAGAAAGAAGTATGGTCATGTATATTTGTTATCAAATATATACAATTTTTTTCCTTGAGGCATTTCTTGCGATGTTCTTAGAATGCTTAAATCATAAAAACAAATCATATGAAGTTTTTTTGAAAGCTCCTTTTTTCAAACATTTTCGCAGGTAGTGGTTAACAAATTTACAGACTAATTTGATGCCTGCCCTGTATGGTACATTGGCGCCGATTGTGACAAACTTAACGAAAAAAAAAAGATATATGCTTTTGAAAATCGAAGTGGCCTGCGACTATTTAAAGTAATTCATTCAGTTCATTCAATGTTATTTAACTAGCATTCCTGATCGCGAAAAGTGAAGTTGTCAACAACGGAAAAAACTATTAATTGGTTAGTGAATTAAAAAAAAATGAATAACAACAGTAGAAAATTCGTCTGCAAAAATGACCCAAATGTATTTTGTTATGTATGTATGTGGATTTCACCAACAACTTAAGTCAATGGAGGAGCGTTATTAAGAATTCTGCAACGAAAATATGATGGAGGGATTATAATTGGTTTCTTATACGAGAATCAAATTCAGAAAATTACAGTAGACAAGCAAAAAGTAGAAACTCTTTTTAAATATTTCAAGTACTAAATTTTGTAGAATTTCTTTAATAAAGGTATCTCAAATAGCTAAATAAACAAAAATATTAAAAATACGTATTTTCCCTTCATTCACTTAATTGTTAATAATATTACCGTTTATCCATGGATTTTCATGAAATAAATCTTGCCTTATTTGGAATGTTCACAGTTTTACGATCATCTAATAAAAGTTGTAAGTTTTTGTCTCTTTCGATTTTTTACGAATTAAAGAAAAAATGGGTATTTTTAATACAAAAAATCGATTTTTTTTTATAATGCGATGCAAATAACTCTGAAACCAATAAGTATTTAAAAAAAGGTATTTAAACAATTTTAAGATAATTTCATTTGCTGTTATATGCTGTTTTCTCCTACAAAATCGGACAACCCGTTCCAGAGATATGATAAAAGCAATGAATCTCCCTTTTCAAAAAAGGCAAATTTTAGAAATAAAAAAAAAACGTACCCATAGAATTTTAAATTTCGACCATTTTTATAATTAGGGGAGTATAGCAAATACAAAAAAAATAGTGGTGATCCATGTTATGCAAAAAGCTTAATTTTGTAGAGCAGTGTTTTTGTTCAGCCCCATTCATGAAGGGATGAAGTCTTCGGCACAGCCGAAGACAGTCCCGTCCTTACTTGTTTTGAACGAACTTTTTAACAAAAGGTGGACAAACGAAAATTTTTCCTGGATAAACATGTACAAACGGTGGACAAACGACAGACATGCGATTTAGCACAATAAAGCGAAAAAATTTTGGGTTTTTTTCGAAAAAAAAAAAATATTGTATGAGTTAATCGGGGATTGCCCGTCAATTCAAGCAATTTTTTATTTTATAAATTATTTAATAAATTATTTAATAAATTATAAAATTAAAAATTGCTTGAAATAAATGTTTTCATACATTTAAACCAATACGGGCAATCCCCGATTAACTCATGCAAACAGACAACATTTGGTCTATAAATAGAACAAAAAACAGCAACAATACCAAGTTTCTCTGAAACCGCCTTACCAACATACATAACTTCAACATATAATTACATACGAAGTATGTGATGTGTAGAAGAATAATATATGCAAAGGAAGGCAATTGGGAAAAAATTTACAACAACTAAGGAATGAACTAGCTGAATGCGTTTGTAACCATTTCAACTATCGTAGGAGTGCGGGTTCGAATCCCACTCCCGGGAGAAAGGCTTTGAAGAGATTTACAAGGTATAATCGAAACAGCTGTCGCCTTGTCCGTCCTGATGTCACGTTGTTGAAATATTTCTCAAATTATTAAATAAAAAACACATTTTTGTTATAACTTTTTAACAAAAGGTGGACAAACGAAAATTTTTCCTGGACAAACGATGGACAAACCAATGACATTTGGTTTTTTTAATTACTCGCAAATGGAGGTGCCAACTTCGCACACGATTGTTTTTTTTTTTTTTTTTTTTGAAATAACTTTCTAAAAAAATAGAAGCAAATGAAAATTTTTCCTGGACAAACGTGGACAAACGGTTTACAAACGAATGACATTTGGTTTTTTTTAATTACTCGCACATGTAGCTTGTTACCATTGCTGTGCAAGTAGACTTATTACGAACACTAACAACCGAACCCACGAATTGCATACTGCCAAGTTTGGCACGTGCTTCTTCACTTAGTATACGCGCTTTTTTGATTAAATGATTTTTAGTAACTCTTATATCTAAAATTGAAAAGTTTAACATATGTATATGTCAAACAGTTGGCCAAATGATCTTTGTATTTTATAATTTCAAAATATTTGGAATTAACAGATATCTACTCCATTTTAACGTCCTGCGCCATTTCTTTTAATGCCTTTATTTATTACTCTGAAAAAAAGTTAGTACTTTTTTCGGGAACGCATGAATCAAATATACAAATTATCACGACTAGGAAAAAATTTACACAATTAGCATTACTTACATTCTATATCCAAATCCAGCATTTAAACCCCAACAGCTCTCGATATTTTAATTATTAGAATAGTTGATTTTTGGATTCCCGAGCTGAACTGCACCCGAAATCCTGTCAGAAAGGTTTTCAACAAAGCACGAACGTGAGTCGTTCTGAACCAAATATACATATTATCACAAATCGTAGAAAAACTACACTATTAGCATTACTTACATTGTCTTAAAAAATTTAATAATTTTTTCCTCCGATAAGTTAATGAGTTTTTCTTTCATGCTAGTGTATGGATAACTTTATGGCTATTCCTGTCTCTTTGACGGAAAACAGATTGCTGCTACAAAGTAATTCGCCACTAGTACCACGGCAGGATTATCATGAAAAGTAAAACAGACTCGTGTTTAATTTCTAGGTCAGTGTCAATGCTTTTACATATGTATGTATAAAATAATAAAAGAAAAATTTAAGTTGTGCTCGCTTGTGGGCTCGAAAATTATTGATTTTGTTAACGAATTTGATCCTTATTCATACAAAATTATTCTAAACAATTCTTTTTACTATAATACACAATACATATTTACACTAGTCCTTAAAAGGATAGGATAGGATAGGTTAGGTGGTAGCTGCCCTGATAAGGATAGCTCACTTGGACAACACGAAGGTCCGTTGTGATACCACATACACCAAAAATAACGGTGACCTAGATCCAGCTACTTAGAGAATCGTTGGGTAGCAACGATAAAGCTCCGAATGATACCGATCTCAACTTTGGATATATCCTCGGGAGATCCAAGTGAGTCGCGACCGAAGTACTTTCGCCTAATTCTGGCAAAAGCTGGACAATCAAGCATAAAGTGATTTGGTGATTCCACCTCATCATCCTCCATACAGCTGCAGCAGGATAGAGTTTCCAGTATATTGAGACGTACCGCATGGATACCCATGGGACAGTGCCCTGTCAAAACCCCAATGACCATTGATAGGTGAGCCTTAGTGAACCCAATTATTTCAGCAGACCTCCTGCCATCCACTTTCGGCCAGAAAGATCTTGCTACCCTGCAAGACGTGGTATCCGCCCAACGTTTGCTGAGCTGATTCGAGGCCCAGCTATGGAGGAGCAATCCACAGGTGGCCAGCGGGATCCCGAAGTCCCTACAGCCATCTTCATCCGGTTCAGTTGTACCGATGCGGGCTAAGAGATCCGCTTGACAGTTACCCGGGATATCACTATGGCCCGGGACCCAGATAATCTTAATTGTAAAATAATTCGATGCAATCGCAAGCGAGGTCAGGCACTCCCAGACCACCCTCGATCGCACTGTAGTTGAGCTCAAGGCCTTGATAGCCGATTGGCTATCAGAGTAGATGTTAAATTCCCTAACCGTGGTAGCACTGGATAGCATTCCATCCACCGCATCCTTAATCGCAGCAATTTCCGCTTGGAATACACTGCAGTGATCAGCCAACTTAAACTTGCGGCTTAAATTTAGCTCTTGACAAAAGACCCCCCATCAACCTTTCCATCCAGCTTTGACCCATCCGTGAACAAGTTAACCGGTCCCATGCCCCAGATAATTCCTCTTCCCCAATCCTCTCTCTCTGGAATAACTGGGGTGAAGGTTGTATAGGGAGCTGTTATCGGCATACAGTAGTCCGTTCTGTCCGGGATGAAGTCGAAACTGGTAAGAAGGCTAGAGTGTCCGCGGCCAGAAAGTCTATATCCCATATCACGAAGCCTGACCAACGACCTTGCCGCGGCCGCATTTCCCGCAATATCTACTGGGTATATGTTCAGCATGACGTTCAGTGCCAAGGTAGGCGTTGTTCTGAGAGCGCCACTGATACCGATCAGCGCCGTCCGTTGCACTGACACTAACATTTTGGAGGTGCTCGCCGTGTCCAGTGCTTTCCACCAGACCAGCACCCTATATAGCAGAATCGGTTTGACCACCATCTCATAAAGCCAGTGTACTATTCTTGGCGAGAGTCCCCATCTCTTTCCGATAGCTCCTCTGCAGCAGTACAAGGCAATGGCGGCCTTCCTGGCCCGATCTTCCACATTGGGTCTCCAGGACAGTTTCTTGTCCAAAACAATCCCCAAATATTTAACCCTATCAGAAAGTACCAACGGTACCCCTCCAATCGAGGGAGTTCTGAAATCGGGCACCTTATATCTTCTTGTGAAAAGGACCAATTCCGTTTTTCCCGGGTTGACCGCCAATCCACATGAATCAGCCCACCTAGCCACAGTATCCAGGTAGCCCTGAAGAACATCGCGCAGGGCGCCCAGAAATTTGCCTCTGACTAGGATAGCGAGGTCATCCGCATAGGCAACCACCCGACAACCATTGGCTTCCAGCTCCACAAGAAGCTCGTTGACTACCACAACCCAGAGGAGAGGAGATAGCACACCCCCCTGTGGCGTGCCCCTGCACACCTTCCTCTTAATTATAGCCCCTCCCCACTCCGCTGCGACAATTCTGCCGCATAGAAGTTTGCTAATAAATTCAACCAGAGCCGCCTCGACTCCTAAACCCACCAGAGCTCTTTCGATTGACCCCGGTAAGACATTGTTAAAAGCTCCCTCGATGTCTAGAAAGGCACCCAGAGCATACTCTTTGTGTTCTAGGGACCCCTCTATTTGCTTTACAATCGAATGGAGAGCCGTTTCCGTCGATCTGCCCTTGCAGTACGCATGTTGTGAAGCCGACAGTAACCCCCGAGGTATCCTTTCCCGTAGGTACAGGTCAATCAACCGCTCAAACGTCTTAAGAAGAAACGACGAGAGACTGATTGGCCTGAAATCCTTAGGTGATACATGAGAGCTTCTGCCGGCCTTCGGAATGAAAATAACCCTAACCGTGTGCCAAGACTTCGGGATATAGTTAAGCCTGAGGCAGTTAGTATATATGATGGCCAACCAGCGGCAGGAAATCCCCAAAGACCTTTGAAGCTGCGCAGGAATGATTCCATCCGGGCCCAGAGACTTATAGGGCTTGAACGACCCTATAGCCCAGGTTATCTGACTTTCCCGTATTGGAATGGCAGGCACTTCTGCATGGCCAACGACCGCCGAACATGCAGGCGAAGATCCCTGCGCAACTGGGACATCGGGAAAATGATTGTCCAGTAAAAGCCTTAGGGACTCCTCGCTACTCATCGACCAGTCCCCACCATCATCTCTCAGATACCCCAGAGGAGCGGGGTTCCTAGAGAGTATTTTTCTAAATCTCGCGGATTCATTGCAGCCTTCTACGCTTTCGCAGAAGCCTCGCCATGCATCTCGCTTGGCTATCCTTATTTCATATTTATAAATCCCCAGACTCACCTTATAGAGCTCCCAGTCCGAGGGTAATTTACTCCTCCTGGCTCTGTTGAAGAGCCGCCGACTGGACGCTCTTAGGTCGTCAAGAGAATCCGACCACCAGGGCGGCTTGCCCTTCCCCCTGTAAGTTTTCAATGGGCAGGACAGCTGAAAGGCGCTATTGCTTGCCGAGGTGAAGTTTTCCACCAGAACGTCTATCTCAGATTCGGACAGGCCCGAACTAATGATAGGCACCGCAGGCAGTAGCTCTCCCAGCTTCCTACAATACAAGTCCCAGTTAGTACTTTTAGGGTTCCTAAAATATATTTTACCGGGACGTTCTTCGTTCACTGAGAACTGAATATATCGGTGATCAGAGAAGGAGTGCTCGTTGAGAACCCTCCATCCAGATATCCGACCTTCCAGTTCTCTACTAACCAGGGTGAGGTCCAGGACCTCCTCCCTTAACGTAGTAATAAAAGTCGGGTCATTCCCCCTATTACATATACAAAGTCCCTCATCTACAATAAAAGTAAATAAAGACTCACCTCTAGTGTTGGTATCCGAGCTTCCCCAAATGCTATGATGGGCATTTGCATCGGCACCGATGATCACGCCAACACCTCTCCGCCTTGCTTCAGCGGTGATTTCACCCAGTATCGCAGGTGGTGGTCCCACTACGTCCCCGTGGGGCATGTACGCTGAGACCACCCACATTTCATTACTTCCTCCCTCGAGGCAGACCGTGGTTACGTCAGCATTGCTGAAATTAGAGAGAATAAAAGCTTTAATCTCTTTTTTAACAAGCACACAGGATCTAGGCCTACTTGCCTCCCCATGCACCAAGGTGTTGAATTTTCCAGTCCTTAATCCAGAAATCTTACTGCCGTTACTACTCAGCCACGGCTCCTGGACAAGGACTATATCCACTCCGCCTTTTTCAAGGCAGAGCAACAAATTTGCGGAAGCCGCCTTAGAGTGCTGAAGATTGATAGTCCTTAAAAACTAAATGCACAAAATGTATTCATGTAAATATGCAAGTGAATTACATATATCCATACATAGTTAGTTCGCTGTGAAATGCAACATAAACATAAAGAAATGTATGTACATGCGGATATGGGGTATTGTGGCATTTATAAAGCTTGTGTGTGAAGTCGCTACACACCTCCCATAAGTTGATAAATTTGGCGGATATCTTTCATGTTTCTGTCAACAGAGTCTACGCATCAATTTAGGGCTGGATTCCACATCGCTGAAGTGCATGATGGATCCCATTGATTTTTGGTCCTTGTCAACTTCACCTACGCGAGGGAAATACGATTACAAATATGAATATATCATACACATGTTTTGCAGGCGGGGTTCTGGCAACCCAAAGTTTCTCATAGCACTAAGGTGTGGAGGGGCGTTTTGACCTGCCCAAAACCTTCAGGGAGTGTCTTTATCGTTAATACAACAACAGGCTGAAATTTTCAGAAAATATCCTTAAAAGTACATTTTTTCGAGAGATGTAATTAAAGGACTAACACGTTTGGAAAATTTCCTATTAGATTGAACCATAGAGTAGCAGAAAATATGCTAAATAAGAGCTACAGGGTATTTTTTGAGCCATAATAGCATCCTTTCAGCTTTTCCGCCTTCTAAACTCCTTCTATTTGAGTTATATGCTTCATTACTTCTCTCAAAAGTTTCTGTTTCATTAAGTACTTCAGATCCAAGAATGGAAGTGTTCTACAGTAATTGTACAATTTGTATTTAAATTCATTTTTGTAACTAGATTTAACATCATTTGGTAATTCATTGTAGAATTTCAGTCCTTTATAGATAAATTACATTTTGCTGCTTCTGTTCTATAAGCAGGTAAAGTAAAATCATTTTTTCTCCTTGTATTTACGGAATGAAAATTTCTTACATATTTTATGTTACTTTTCAAATAATCAGGCAAGTTGCCTCCTATTATGTTTCTAATAAACTTCATCGTATGATAAAACAGTATCTGTTTAATGTGTGACCGATTTTTGCTGACCCATTTGATTTTATTAAATTCAAAATTGTATCTGTTTAATGCTTAGCCAATTTAGAGCGGCGAGCATATCTCTGATAGGTGTGTCATAGCGTTTCCTAAGAATAAATCGCATAGCTCGGTTTTGTTGCTTTTGCAGTTTGTAAATTTGGCTATCTCTCATAATGAATAATAATGTTGGACAATATATAAAGTGAGGTTCGATTATCGATCTGTAAACCATTACCTTG
Source organism: Eurosta solidaginis (assembly GCF_040869045.1). Taxonomy (NCBI): domain Eukaryota; kingdom Metazoa; phylum Arthropoda; class Insecta; order Diptera; family Tephritidae; genus Eurosta; species Eurosta solidaginis. Next base: position 191,663,615 of record NC_090324.1, read on the forward strand.
TACCGTTTCCTTAAGTACTTGCAGGTTCTTTGCATGAAATATATATTTTTGGCTATTTTCCCAACCGTGTAATCGATATGCTCTCTAAAGTTGAGTTTATCATCGATTTTGATTCCTAAATACTCGATAGTACTGACTTTGTCAATAGCTTCGCTGTTTATATTTAGAAGTGGTAACTCATTGTTTTGAAAATTCCTTCTTGATATAACCATAAATTTTGTTGTGCTTATATTCAGTTTTAATCTATTCGAGCTTAATAAATCATATACTCTATTTTAGTCTTCTTGTAATTTTATATATATTTCAGTGATATTATCTCCACTAAGCATCAACAATGTATCGTCAGCAAAGAGTTTAATAACACAGTACTTTAGAGAATTGGTTTTATCATTGATATAGACATTAAACAGTATAGGTGCCAGGATAGACCCTTGCGGAAGTCCAACAGGCAACTTCCTTTTTTCTGACAGGGATGGTCCAATTACAGTTCTTTGACTTCTCTTCATCATAAATTCTTAGAACCATTTTAGCTCCGTTTAAATACCACCTATGCTTCAGTATCAGTTTCAGTAACACCTATGCTATAAAGTTTTTTTAGCAATAAATTTTGATCGATAGTCTCAAAAGCACGCTTTAAGTCTAGGAATACAGCTCTTCTATGTTTATTTATGCTCAGATCTTCTTTCCAGTTAGCTAAAACAAGGTTCACAAGAATGGTTTTTCCGAAAACCTGATTGCTGTGGTACTTCACTAACTGGTTTTTAACTACAGTTTCCAGTATCGTTTCATCACTCGCTAACGTGTTAATTGGTCTTATCTCATCATCTCTTATATTATTCTTGACTTTCTCTATTGGTACCACAATTGAAGTTTTCCATAGGTTAGAAACTTTTTCTAGACTTTCATTTACAATTTGTCTAGACTTTCATTTACAATTTGAGTATAAAATATCCCATGTACGTTATAGAGTCCTTTATCACTCCTTCAGTCATAAGTTTTCTTCCTCCAATTTTATTTTTGAATTTACTATTTCTGGTATATCGCTTGCAGATACCTTGAAGAATATTTAAACGTAGTCAGTTTAGTGTTTGAACATAATTGAATTTATTGGAAAATACTTTCTCTTTTATACAAAATTTCTTACATGACTAATACCTATTTACACTAATACTTACAAACTAAAAGTACATAGATTCGTAATGCATAACTGATAGCATATTATTACAGTGACCTATTTATGTACACATTTAAGTAGACATATATAAATAGTTTGACAGTCAATATGACTAACAGACAAATATGTCGATCAGCGTGACTGATCGATAAGTATGTTGGTAAATGTGATGGATTGGCAAATGTGAACAGATATGAGTCGTGTGTGTCGGCATGCATATATGATGTTGAACTCCTGCTGAGTTCAAGTAATTATGTAGGCCAGTATAACTTAACTACGTGTGTGGTCAATATGTGTATACGTATATTGTAGCTTCAAAAATGTATTGAAAGTGAAACACATTCCGAGAAACGCTACAGCACCCCCTTAGAGGAATAGTCAGATATAATTGACGACAATTGTATATGATTATTCGAGTGACTTAATGATCCACTTAAGGTTTGCTTGAGTTTACAAAACATACATAGGGGTAGTTTGATAGTAAAAGTAATGATTTTTTTTATTTTATTTGTTTACATTTGTTTCACATGTATGTCTATTATGCTGACTTTGGTTTTTTTTTTCTTTTGCTTGTGTGCATATTTATTATTTTGAGTAAAGTAGAATGCTTATAGTGGGTTCTTTGTGTTTTGAAATGTAATTAAATGTATTTCACTCCGCATTACAATAGGGTCATTTTTGAGTAGGGTTACAATTTAGGGTTGGGGTAGTTAGAAAAGAAAAAGAAATAGTACTCTACTTACTGATATTTTATTAAAGCTTTAAAGGAGAACATTAAAGTTAAAAATCTTCGTAAAAAAATCTTACACATGATTCGACTTATTTTTCTAAATTTCATACACGCTAATAAAATTGAAATGCAATATCAAGACAACGTGGCAAATTTTAGCAAAATGTATTTAAATGCATACTTTTGGCAAATATGAAATGAATAATTGCAATTTCCCACAGATTACTATTAGAAAGATTTCTCACCGTAGCAAAAAGGTAATTTTCTGCCGTTGAACACTAGAGGCATATGTTCAATTTGAAAACGACATCTACCCATTTAACTACTTACCAACAGATGGCGCTTAGGGAAGTAAGTTGACATTTAATTAAACTAACTGATAGTAGTCATAACTGATAGTTGTCATTCGTGAAATTTACAAGTTTTTGGAATGTAATAAAACTGTGAGACTTTCATAGTGTATAACTAAAAAATGTTAAAATTTAATAATTCGGCGCATGAAGATACTTGACTTAAATATCTTAGTTATCGATTTCACTAATTGTCATAACAATCCCTTATACTATAGGCTGGAAATACCCATTTCAAATTTTTCATTCCAGTTCATTTTGCGGTTAGTGTTTGATATGTTTTTGAAATCTATTTTTAAGGAAATCAAATATTGGTAAGTAAAAATATATAATATATGTGCATATAAAAAAAGTAGAGTTTGATAAATGATGACATGTAGAACAAAGTAAATTATGCGGCATTCTCGAAGATTGCCGAGCAAAGCTCGGTCGCCCAGGTACTATTTATTATCTAATTTATGGCCGGCTTCTTCTATAACTAATACTAGATCTCCTATATTTATTTCCTTACTGTATTTTTATTTTTTCTTTAGCTTCTTGGACTAATTTCCTAGCTCTTTACTGTGCTATCTGAAGTCTATATTTTACTTCTTTATCATAAGCCTCATGATTGTATAATGGGGTAATTTTGTTGTCTCCTAGAAATTGGTAATTCGGAGGGCTTTTTGCGAATATAAGCTCGAAAGGACAATGTCTATGTATGGTCGATGGCGTTGTATTGTAACAGTACGCGAAATACCTGAGGTATTCGTCCCAATCATCTTTTTCGCTGGATATGTATGACCGTACATATTCATTGAATGTTCTCTGACTGCATTCTATGGTACCTAAAGTTTGATGATGATACGGTGTTGAGGTTTTATGCTCAATTTTTAACAGTTTACACAGTTCTTGAAATAAGCTATTTTTCTACTCTGTGCACATATTCGTTATGATTGTTTTCATGCAACCATAAATCAAAATGAAATGTTCGAACACGGCTTTAGCGACTGTTGGTGCGTGTTTGCTTGGGACTGGGATTGCTACCAAGTATTTGGTTAGGTCGCAAATAATAGTAACTGCATATTCGTTTCCGTTTATCGATTTCGGTAATGGAACGACTGTATTGATTTGTACAACATCGAAAGGTTTCGGTGATGTTTTCGTCATTGTCATTGGTTTCTTTATATGTTTATAAGTTTTATATTTCTAACAGTGGATGCACTTTTTTATGTATTTTCTTACGTAATTTTTCATGTTTAGCCAGCAATATTTCTGCTTGATTTTATGTGTCATGCGATTGATTCTTGGGTGGACACCACATATAGGATCTTCATGATATTTATGAAGAATTATGTTAATTTTACCGGGATTTGTCACTTTCACTACCTCTAGGGTTGCTGCAATTATTAGATTTTAGAGAACTTGGGTACTTTTTTCTTATTTTCAAATTTGCCTACTGCAGTATATATTCTATTATTCTTCACCAATTTGTCCCTCAGGACAACTGTGTTTTTACTTATTTTTCAAGTCCTAGATTGCCGGCATTTTTCAGCCTGGTTGAATATTGTCCTAAGTCAATAATTTCCTCAAGAATCAGGTTGCTTGTATTTTTTTCGCTAACATGAAAACAAGCGCGACTAGTCTTTTTGTTGCAAATTTATATAGCGCTTTGTATACAGGAGAGAGAAAAAATCCACTAATACATTTGATTAACTTGAATTAATGACGCTTCATTCAGGAATCATTATTGATGGATTACATCAAACAAAATTTTTGCCACATCAACTAAATGATTTTTGGACTAAGAGCTCACAATAAAATTAACACAGAATATTTATATATTTATTTATTTAGTCCAGAAACAAATATTTAGTACAAAGAATTTATATTATTACAGATTAAGTAATTTTTAAGTTTAAGTTGAAAAGCGTATTTTAAGTCGGAGAAATCAATATCCAAAGCACTTGAGAAGCAATTAATTTCTGCTAGGGCTCTGTTAATAGGCGCTTTTGAGTTATAAACAGTTCTACTCAGCCCTATGAAAAAGATTTCAAAGTGGCGGAGGTTTCTACAGGGAGTATTTAAGCATAATCTTTCAAAAACAACTCGCAGTCAATTTTGCCCGTGAAAAGATCGAAAATTTGCGGAGTGGCGTCTCACAAATGCAAGCATGGAAAGCGTATTAGAAATTGTGAAGCTGACGTGAGTGTTAAAATTAAACTTTGAGTCGAAGTATACGCCGAAGTCTTTAACTTCAAGAGTCGTTCGAAGAAAAGTGTCTGCAATATGATAGGAGGTATGAAGTGGCCTAAGCAGTTTACCATACGTCACAGTGTGGCACTTACTTATGTTAAGGAAAAGACGGTTCTTAACGCACCAGCTATAAAGCTTATTAATCTCAGATTGAAGAACAACGACATCATTATAACAACTGATCTCAGAATAGATCTTGAGATCATCAGCATAAAGCAGAAATTTGGTAGATGAGAAGCAAGAACTAATGCCATTAATAAACAAGATAAATAGTAAAGGGCCCAGAATACTACCCTGGGGCACTCCAGAGGTGGCCCAAAATGGTTTCGAATAAACACCGTCAATATTTGCAACATTACTTCTGTTGTGCAGGTAAGATTTAATTCACTGTAGGAACCTAGAGTGGAACCAATAACAAGCTAATTTCGCAATTAAAATTTTATGAGAAATTTTATCGAATGCCTTGGAGAAATCTAAGTATATTGTATCAACCTGAAAACCCCGCCTAAATGCCGCGTAGCAATCCTCAGAAAAGACAGCGAGGTTCGCTAATTTGGATCAGGCCGGGACAAAATCATGTTGGTTGGCGCAAATCAGGTGCTTAATACTAAAATAAAGCTTGTCCTTTATAACACATTCAAAAAGCTTCGAAGTTGTAGACAATTTAGAAATAGGCCTGTAATTAGAACAGTTACTTTTGTTGCCAGACTTAAAAATGGTAGTGACGGATGCTTGTTTCCAGTCATCAATAAAAATACCCGATGCCAATGATTTATTGAATATAATCACTAACGGTCGTACTAGCGAGGGACAATTTTTTAATAGAATAATTGAAAGATTGTCAACATCAGTTCTGGAGGAATTTTTAAGTTTTATAATCCCCTCAACTATGTCTGCCTCAGTGGGAGTAAGTGACCCAAAATTATTAGCGGAGGGAGATTTAATTAACTTGTGTATGTTATCTGTATCGTCCACAGTTAAATCACTATCTGTGATAAAGTTTGCCGAGAAGAAGCCAGCAAAGAGATTAGCAGCCTCATTAACATAGTTGGCAATTATATTATTGTAGCATACTGATTTCGGTATGCTAGATATGCTCTTCATGGAGTTTATGTAATTCCAAAAGTTCTTCGGATTGCTCTTGATGTTTACATCAAAATTTGTAACGTACTTAGCATATTGTTTAGGCCACAGGCCTAAATATATCGCCCCCCCCCCCCCTCGTAACATAACTTTCTTTGTTTATTTTCCTTCGTTACTACCACCCACATATTCTTGTGATCACTATACACACAGGCATGTGTGAGTGGTAGTACGTATGTATCTTAAGATTTTACAGCAAAGAGTCTCGTCCTCTTTGAATCCAGCAGCCAGCAAAGGTACACGTAATCGCCCGTTCACGTAAGTTGTCAATTTCATAAAATATATTTAATAATTTCCGAAAATATATTTAATATTTTCATTTTCACAACATCTGTTAAAATCTTCCTTAACACTTGTTGTATTTACATACATTGAATAAAGAAAACACTGTGAATTCCTTTTTTTTATTAATACGAAATCTTTTTGGTGTTTTTATTTTCTTCCCCTTTTTTCGCCTTAACTAATCTTTAACAAATACGTGGGTGCGCGCCGTTGCCACCACGCATTTGTTCATGGCCCTGCGTCGCCGAAAATAAGAGAACAAGATATTTACAATACATTCCACTCCACTCCTTTAGAGAACATCGAAGAAGCAGTAAAATCGTGATATAATCAAAGCGAAACTTCAGCAGAATACATTGTTATCAGCAATTTGCACACAACAACCTTTTTTGGCAACACCAACATCAACAACAACGACAAAAGAAACCAGATTCCATTACTCCGGATCGACAAATTAATTAAAAGGTACGTGGTTTATTCCGTGCGAGGTAGTGTTTTTTTGTTGTTAACAAATATTTCAAAATAAATTATAAATTGGTTCTTTCCCATCAAAAAAGTGCAAGTGAGTGTTAAGTGAAAAATTTATATTTCGTGCAAAAAAAAAAAAAAAAAAAAAAAAAAGCGCTTAACGCAGTTACTTAAAGTTTGTGCATCACGCCTTGTGACTATCCGGAATAATCCCCCACCAGCGGTAAGATTTTCCGGACACAGCTCAAGGTAGCACAACACTGCTCCAAAAGGTTAACATAACCTAAACACCGCTTAGCGCCATTGTTTTACTTTCGCCTTTGCATAATTTTCATAGAGAAAAAAAATATATATATATTCAAATAATTAAATTTTGATTTGTTAAGGTATTTAACCGAAAAATTTAATTTGCGCGCACACTCAATTAACACATTTTCCACATAAAAATCACTTGAGCTTATTTAAAAAGGCAATACGATCACAATTTAGTTTGTTGCTATAGCACAAAGTGCACTTAGTGTAATACACACATATTGTTGTTGTTGTTTGGGCGGCCAATAGCCTTATTCCTGGCACAATTATTTAAAACACTGAAGAATTATTATTCTCACTTGCGGCAATATACAAATCAGTTTTGACTGATCTAATTTGGTTATATAAAAGTTCACATTCCTTGGTTAAATTACCAAAAAGTCCATAACAAGCGTACATATATTTTTTCTTTTTCCACTAACACCATTTTTGCACTAGCCATTACTTATTGGATTAGACAATTCAGTAGCAAATCTGCATTAGCACATTCCTTAACATTTACGTGGGTGCGCGCCGTTGCCACCACGAAATTGTATTTATCCCACTTGGCACATAAGCCTCGCTACAGTCCTTTTCACGTTAGCCATAACTTATCGGCTGACACAATCAATTGGTAAATTTGTGCATACATACGCATACACCAATTCCTTTCACTTGTCACATTATCACTTCCAAGTTCTGTCCTTTGGCGACATTTTCACTCACTACTCTCTGCAAAGGCAATTTCTGTATAAACTTTTGGGTTTTTATTTTTATCCACAATGGAGACCTATACACGCCAAGCAGATGCAGTGACGGAGTGACTTCAGCGACATGTCACCTACACAACACAGTAAACTCTCCCTAATATACCAAAGGGATGAGTTAAAAACTCTGTGGGAAGCTACGAAGGTGACATACGAAAAGCTCTTAGGTTCATCAGAGCTTGATTCAAAGGACTTATCGGCTATCAAGAAGAAGCATAAAATGTGCTATTTCAGCTTCCTAAAGTGTCAGGCGGCAATAGCTGAGCTATTGGAAAATTTTGAAAAGAAAGATAAGAAAGTAGATGTCTCAGATAATATGGAATATCATGTGCGCCTGCCAGCATGTGATACGGATATTTTCAAAGGTGACTATATTTCATGGCCGTCTTTTAGGGACATGTTCACTGCCATATATATTAATAATATTAAACTCCATGCAGTGCAAAAACTATACTATTTAAGGCAAAAAACTCAAGGGGAGGCCAAAGAGATAGTGGAACGGTTTCGATACAGCGTGGAAAAATTTATGTGACCGATACGAAAACAAACGTATCTTGGTCAATGCCCAATTAAAAATTCTTTTTAGTTTAAAAGCAGTTGAGGGCGAATGCGGTAGCTCCATTAAAAAACTGCAACGTGAAATAAACAATTGTATCTCAGCGCTTCAATGTCACAAGATTGACATATCAAACTGGGATGCAATTCTAACGTATTTGTGCTCCACAAAACTGCCAGAAACCACACTGGCTCTATGGGAACAAACCATAGAAAATAAAACAGAAATTTCAAAATGGGCAGATATGGATAAATTCTTATCCAGCAGATTCCAAACGTTGGAAACTGTCGTAGATATAAGAGGGGATACGGTTTCAAAACCCTCTAAGTCACATGCTTCTCGTTCCTCGGCAGATACATCGTCGAAACGATTAGGGTCCTACCAGGCAAGTGCAATAGTAGCCAAACCTACGTGTAAGATGTGCAAAATTCCTGCACATCGAATTTCAAAGTGTGAAAAGTTCTTACGTTCAACACCCAATAAACGGTTTGAACAAATTAAGAGCAGCCGTGGGTGTATAAACTGCCTTTCTGCTGGCCATTCGGTGACAAAGTGCACCAGTCAAATGAACTGTGCCACATGTCATTTAAGACATCATACGCTGCTTCATATTTCGAATCAGCCAAAACCAACAAATACTCCTGACACTATCGGAGTATCTACCTCACGGGAAGCTCAAATACGACGCAATGCTGAAAGAGAAAACGCTCCGATTAATAATGTGAACTCATGTTTCGCAAACACAAATAAAGGGGTATTACTAGGGACAGCTCAGGTCAATATTCGTTTTAATGGTGTTGACTATTCGGCGAGAGCCCTAATAGACTCGGGATCTGAATGTTCATTCATTACCGAGAAACTAAAGCGCAGAATTAATCTGCCATCCAAACGCCTGCATGCCCAAGTTTCGGGCATCAGTAATACAATGTCTGCACAAGTAAAAGAAGCGTGCAACATACAATTGCGGTCACCAACAGACCCATTAATCGAGATCAATACGATCATGCTGGTTTTACCACAATTAACAGGGAATCTTCCAACTTGCCAAATAAACGCAATGACTAGGCAAGCATTCCCTGACTTAGTACTGGCTGACAAAAGATTCTTTGTCAATGAGCCAGTCGACTTAATTCTGGGCGGAGACATATACCCCCAAATTATGCTAGGCGGTATCAGGAAGGACGTGCTAAACACATTAATAGCACAGGAAACGGTGTTCAGCTGGATTTTGACAGGCCGGACAGATGCGGTTGATACAAATAAGACCCTAGTTTCATATTTCAATGAGGTCACTTTAGATAAACAATTGGCGGCTTTTTGGGAGATAGAGGAAATTCCAAAGAAAAGGAGCATCAATAACGATGACACTTACTGCGAGGAGCTATACAAATCCACAACAGTTCGGAACAACGATGGAAAATACGTAGTCTCCTTACCCTTTAGGAAAGAGTTTAACTTAGGCCCCTCATTAAGAAGAGCGTGCTCTCAATTCTATCGCAACGAGACACGACTTGCGAAAAACCCAGTCCTTCAAACGGAATACAATAGAGTTGTATCCGAATATGAAACTTTAGGGCACATGAAACAAATAGGTAATATTAATAGTCCATATCCCTTTATTCCAAATAACCCAGCTCTGGTTCATCCCGAACGAGGCCAATACACCGATAACCCTGCTCTCATTCCCCTGAACAACGCCAACATACCCTAACGCAGATTCACTATCTGCCCCAGAATACAATTGAATTAGCAACCACACATTCAAACTTAAAAGTATTTTCGAATATAAAATTAAGGTACACGTCGTAAAGGTGTAAAAGTGCAAATAAATGTTTAACAAGCCGGCCCAATAAAACCGCACGGTGTTCTTTGCCCTAACCCAAATAAGCATGCGTTGCGACAATGTAAAGCATGTGTGCAAACGTCGAATCTAAATGTTACGCAGAACAAAAATTGGAAATCGAGTTAGTTTTTCACGCAGCAAATTCAACTTGGGTTGCTCTCATATAACTTGTATGTACATGAGAAATTTTTTGACAGAAAATTACTTGCGTGCGTTTATATTGGGTTGGCTGTAAGAAACACAAGGTGGTGTTCTGAATAGCAATCCGGCCTGTTCTGGATTCCGACTCGCTTTGAAAGGTCAGGCGGGGTTGATTCCGAGTCGATTTCTTTTTGGTGTTCTCAGTTCCGATTTAAACAAATCGATTCGAAGCTGATTTCGTATCGTTTTCATATCGAGTCGATAATAAAGCGAAACAGCTGTTCGCTGTTCTAAATAAAAGTTTGAAATTTTCATGAAGACTTGCAAAAACTATTTATTCCTTTTTTTACTTTTGGATCAACCAAGAAAAATAAGATAACAGAAATTTTGCAAACATTACTCGCAGTTACTGAAATATTGTAATGATAATGAGCGATATTCAAATAATTTTAATTTTACCCTCAATGAACAAGAACTTTGTATTAGCTTTTTTAATGTTAACAATCAAGAGTAATGTCAGAGCATATTTTAATGACAATACACAGTTAGAATGGGAAGGATAGGAAACAGGAGATTGGGCACAGCCTTTAACTTCCAGTAACTACATATTTATTCCTATAATTTAACACAAATAGCACGTTATTTCATAATTTACTAAAAGGTATTTCCGCAAGTTGCACTATCTATACCAATTCTGAGAACCCCTATCAGCATTAAAAAACATAAATTAAATTACAATAAGATTACCTTAAATTGGGTACTTGCATGATTGCATGATTGCTGTTACACATACACATCGATTGCTTACTTGGGCAGCGTAATCAAAAGCCAACGATAAATAACAACAGCTTTAAGGATATCAACCCAAATAATCTGGTAGAAGTCAAAATGTAGTCGCGCTTTATTTAAGCGGTGCTCTGCAACTGATCACAGTTGTAAAGTTTATACAAAAGGAAATCTGAAACTTTATTGGTTCTGATTTGTGACGATGTCCAAGTAAGTAGACGTTATAAGCATACAGCTTATATTTCATTTACATGTATCTTTCCTAATTTGTTTACATTTTCCCTACTAAATCCGTCTTTTCCATGTCGAGCAAGCGTGCTTGTTCATTTTGCTTTGCTTCTGCAGCGGAGGGTTGTCGCATATTTACACTAAAGCAGATGCGATTAAAATGTTCACACATTTCATTCACAACATTTGAACCATAATACCATGTCAGTAAGTACATTCCAGTTGAACCCCACCTGCTCAAATCGTAACCCCATGGTAAAAACAATACACCGGTATTATATTTTCCCAATGTGAAACATAAAAATTAAAAAACACCACCCAGCACACATAATACATGCGCATGGGTGCTACTGAGTATACAGGACTACGACCAAATATGCTATACAAGCATGCTGGTATTAATACGGCTGTATATGAGTCCAAGCCATGATCGAAGAGTTCGCCTAATGGCCCAGCTAGGCCTATACGGCGCGCTCGTTTGCCATCAATTTCATCCATTGTATAAGCTAAGAATATATTTATTGCGCAACAAAGCACAACCCACACATACGCAACGTAGCCACCAACCGACTATCCAAAACCAATCAAGCACAACAGATGGAGGAAGTTATTATTTTTCACTCAGCAAAATCAAACCATTTCTTCACTTTGTCCTATTTGATTTCATGGCATCATACAAAATTTTCGGTTTTGTTGTATTTGCATTCAGCTGAAGTAGATTTATTCACAACTTAATTCACATTATTAATTAGAAAAAAATGCGTACGTAACACACCCCACCACAAATTGTTCAACTATTCAGATTTCGTACATACACTAAATAAGCTTTAGCACAAATACATTTGTTCTGTTGTACTTCGAATGACTTAAGCGTTTCGCGTCCTTTACGAGCTGCCCGCCGGCCGCAGCGGGGTCAGTGGACAACAACCGCCAATAGATAAAACCACGATCACGCAAATCAGGATTATCTGAATCTTGCGTAGCTAAAGAAAGTACATATTGCACGAGCTCTTGCGCGCCAGATGGGCGTTTTAAGAATAATTTAACCGCAGCGGTCAACAATTGCAATCGCACTTGACTGTTTTTATCTTGGAAGCCTTCCAAAAAGCTATCGAGTAATTCATCAGCATTATCAATACGCCCAGCCTATTCCCACATAATCCAAACCATGGAGGCACGTGCCTCAGGCTCATCGAGTGTATCAAGATTCTCACAGTGTGCCAATAATGCTTTCAAATTTATTCGGGTACTGGCGGAAAATGTCTTTAATTACAACAATTGCCTCTTGAACAACATAATTTACTTTGGTTTGAATCAAATCGAGAAGTGTAGAAACGCAGCGTTCGGCTGATGGTTCAACCTTTATAGCACAACGCCCAATGGCGCGTAGAGCCTTGTGCACAAAATCTACATCCACCTCAGTGGAATATTCTTTAATTCACTAAAAACTTGTGCAATGTCGGTTTTATTGGCCAAACGTATCATAATGTCACGCTTTTCTAATTTTACATTAATTGGATCATTATACTTAACAAAGAACGCTTTTATCTCATGCTTAAGAATGTCTGGGCGCTTTTGCACAATTAAATTTATGTTACGCAGTGCCACATATTGAACCTCGGGCTCTGAGGAGGGTAGTGTCACGAATGGTGGCGCCAACTTCTTAGTGAGTGTGGCACCGAAATCGCTATCACTTGAAAGCATTTCTAATAATTTCTAATTTCATGAGCACTTTACCAGCGCTCAACACAACTGCTGCATTAGCGTGTGCTAAACGTGGTGTCAAAAAAAAAATCAAATCAATTGAGCTTCGCGCTCATCTTTAGGACTATAATTAGCCAATGAATCAAGAATGAATACTTGTCCCTATTCGGTGCATTCGTTAAGCGCAGTAAGCAATTTTTTAATAGTAAATGCGTTCATTTCAACAAGGGGTTGACCCGACTGACTGGCTTCGGTGGTTTCACCCAGTGCAGCAACAGCATTGGCCACCACCATGGGATTCGAAACGGAGAGTGAATCTTTTGATTAATCTAAAAGTTCGTGATCTTCGACCATTGGTGATAAGATGTCATAAGGCTTAGCAACACAAACCGCGGCTGTTTTACGTACCTAGGTATCCTCATCCTTCAAGCACCTTCGTGGTGGCTCGCGTAAATATTCGGTTGTCTTACTGATGCGTATACATCCCATCGTACGTACAGCCAAAGCACGTAGAAGGGGATTGGAGTCTTCGCAGTCCTACACAGGCGTATTAGCTGCCGTAATTGCCGTCTCTGATTGCGATGTAGCGCAATTCATTAAACATCAATAAACCAATTTTTTGGGCTCCAGGTTGTCCGTTTGCATACAATTGACCACATCAAGAAATCGCGTAAAATTTCGCTTCTCAGCGTTACCATGGAATGAAAACCTGAAAATAAAAATATAAAATTAGTCAATAAAAAGTAAGATTACGCAGTTTATCATCTTTGCTCACCGCGTGTTTTATATGAATGACATTTTTTTTTCATTCAGGAAATGGAAAAACGTAGCAGATGTCAAAATCTCTACATTTAATGTCCGACTGTCAATGATTATTGTAATACAAACGTTAGGCCTCATGCGCAAGCATCTTGCGCACTACACGTCATGCACTACACGTCATTCACTACACGTCATGCACTACACGCCGCACTCCACGTCACGCACTACACGTCAGGCATTGCATGCCGCACGACATATCGAGCACAACACGCCACACATGTCGCGTATTACATATCTCGGCCAATCATTCATTTGGTCGAGATTTAAAATACTTAATTTCACGGATCTCAACATTATCGACAATACACGTCAAAAATAATGTTGAATGGTGGAAGTGCAACTCTGTAATACCTTTTCAGCCAGGTTTCGAACCGTTCCGTATGGTGGCAGGCCACTTGTTGTGAAAACAAAGTTCACCACAAATCAAAAATAAATCTTTAGGACTACTTCGGCGACATCTACCGACATAAAATAAATTATAAAATCCCTACAAAAATTTGGTCACAAAACCTAATCACGCCCATGCAAATGTGACTAGGAATATAACCTATGACCGTAAAATGACTAGTCAAATGACGGGGAATGACTAAAGCACCAGCCACATCGCATGGATGCGTGCTAAATCCGTTTTTCTTCGTTTCTTTGCGCGCATAAGTATTCACTTATGGCCTTTAATTTTTTATTTCAATTAAATTTTATTTCAATAAAATGTTTTTTTTTTTCCTCTTGCGAAAATATATTAGAGATACCTTTTTGTTTACGCCACCCAAACAACATTCCTTCCTCAATTTGGGCATGATCAATGATACCAATATTCTTTCAGATCATGACCCGCTACCAAACGTTATTGGCCAAGTCAGAGGGAGGCGCAAAGCGTTTCGACGTTGCTTGCCAGCTCTGCGGCAGGGATCATAGCCTTAGGATCTGTGCCGAATACCGTAAAAAATCCCCAGAAGAGAGGTTGCGGGCAGTACTTCTGCATAAGTACTGTCCAAACTGTCTGTCGCCCTTTCACCGCGTGGACAAATGTAACAGCAAGTATCGCTGCAAGAGGTGCCAAGAGAAGCACCACACCACGCTTCATTTAGATGAGCGCCGACCGGTAAGCGACGAGACGACCACAAACGGCGAAGACAACACGTCCGACGATGCGTTGTCGATCAACCTCTCGGGGCCGGCTAAATCCTGGGCTCAGCAGGTGGAGGAAGAGGAAATGGAGGAAGAGAGAGCGAAAATGGAGGAAGAGCGAGCAAAAACGGAGACAAGACCGTCAACGGTAAATCATGGGATGCGCAGTTTCCGGCCGCTGTTACAGCATGAAAAAAGCGCGGCGAAAGCAAACAAACGTCAAAACGAACGAGACAACTAGCGGCACCGCGACATTGGACTCCAAGGAGGCCCGACCAAGTCATCCAAACGCGGAGGACAGCAGCGGCGAGATAAATCGACGCCATACCATTCTGACGCCCAAAATATGCAAGCACTATCGCGT
Source organism: Eurosta solidaginis (assembly GCF_040869045.1). Classification (NCBI taxonomy): domain Eukaryota; kingdom Metazoa; phylum Arthropoda; class Insecta; order Diptera; family Tephritidae; genus Eurosta; species Eurosta solidaginis. The sequence goes on from NC_090324.1 coordinate 191,678,627, forward strand.
GGTACACCGGAAGGCTTCCGAACCGGCCGGCTGCTCCCAGCCACGCCAGCGCCCATCATGCGGTCTTTCGTGCCCATTGCGCCGACGGCCAACGTACGCGTCGAATCGCGTGGGCACCTACACTTGGTTCGTGCGATCATTGATCCCTGCGCCGCCAGCACCATCGTCGATGCAGAGCTGGTACGCGATTTGGAGTTAGAGCGCCAAGGACCAGGGCAATGCACACTTAATCTGCGCGGCAAGTTCGGGTCAACGACTCATGTCACTACCCAAGCCGCCGTGGTCAACGGGCACTATCGGTTGAGTCCGCCATCCAATGTGGATCCAAAGGTTGCCGTTCCATTTGAATTTATGCGGCTTGCAGATCCGCAGTTCTACCGCTCATCGCCAGTTCGTCTTACACTCGGTGAGCGGATGGTGAGCGGAACACCAGCAACAACAGTTGGCGGTCTCCTGACCCAACCGACCGTATTCGGGCTGGTAGTCTCAGGGGCCTGCCAAAAATAGAAGCGTTTCATAAAAACTAAGTAATTACTGCACGGAATTTAAAACCACGTACGTATTTTTAATAACTTCTTTTCTTTTTCTTCACAGGACAACGATACACGAAGTCCATCGTGCGACGTGCAGTGCTTGCAGTCCGCATCTGCACATCGACATAACGCCTTACTGGACGCGCGATCACGTGTCATTCCTTTTTTTTTCTTTTCAGTTTTTTTCCTTTCTTGCTTACGGCAAGGGGGCGGGTATGTTTAGGCCACAGGCCTAAATATATCCCCCCCCCCCCCCCCTCGTAACATAACTTTCTTTGTTTATTTTCCTTCGTTACTACCACCCACATATTCTTGTGATCACTATACACACAGGCTTGTGTGAGTGGTAGTACGTATGTATCTTAAGATTTTACCGCTGTGAGCCCGCGGTACAGCAACTTTGTTGCCGGGAAACCCAACGAAGGAGCTGTATCGTGGGTTCATCGGCTCATGTAGCAAAGAGTCTCGTCCTCTTTGAATCCAGCAGCCAGCAAAGGTACACGTAATCGCCCGTTCACGTAAGTTGTCAATTTCATAAAATATATTTAATAATTTCCGAAAATATATTTAATATTTTCATTTTCACAACATCTGTTAAAATCTTCCTTAACACTTGTTGTATTTACATACATTGAATAAAGAAAACACTGTGAATTCCTTTTTTTATTAATACGAAATCTTTTTGGTGTTTTTATTTTCTTGCCCTTTTTCGCCTTAACTAATCTTTAACAAATACGTGGGTGCGCGCCGTTGCCACCACGCATTTGTTCACATATAAAACTTATTAAGATTTTTAAATTGTTTCTTATAAACAATAAACAAATTATAAAATCGACGCTGATTAGTAAACTTATATTTTTTAAAGAACTTGTTTCTCAAATTTTTTAGATGTTTGAGCTCACTATTGTGCCAGGGATATATATAAATGTTCTCTTTATATACCGGCACGACTTTTTCGCAAATCTTAAGAATTTCATTTTTAAATACATTGAAAAGAATACATTGGGGAAAATCGTATACCGATTTTGAACATATGTAGATGGCATTTAGCAATTCCAATGGTGACAGACCTTTATCAAAATTTGCTTCGTAAATGTGTTTCAAGTGAATTATTTCGCATTCTAATCTTTGAGAAATGTCCGACTTGTATTCTTCGACAAATTTTACTGCACTCGCCCGAACCGTAGTTTCATCCATGTCTTCAAACTGCCACAAAAAGGAAAACGTCTCGTTCAAATTTCTCATAGTTGAAAAAAGTTCAGAAATGCCAGTGATTACCGAATCGACGATCACCAGGAATGTATTGTTTTTAAAATCAGATTCTGGATCATCCGTAATCATCTCATTTCCATTATCTTCAAAACGTATTTTGGGTTTTCTCTTTCGAATGTCCGGAAACTTTGGCGAGATGTTCAATTGAATAAGCAGCTGTTTTGCATTCGCTTAAAATTGTTTCCCATTGGTTCCTGATCAACTTCAAATCAGCTAATAAGGCATCTAGATGTCGGACCTCAACATCTATGGTGGCGTCTCTAGCTTGGGATACCACGCTTCTTTCATTAATGGTAGTCAGTATTTTTAATCAAATTGAGGACAGCAAGATACATTTCAACTTGTTGATGTACTTGAGATTGCCGGTAACGTCGCCATATGCTTGCGCAGTCAAATTTGGCTTTTGGCTGAAAGACTATGAAGAGATTTCGGTACATTTTTTTTTGAGGATGTCCCATCGTTGTCGAGTGCTGCTGCAAATAGTAAAACAGTTTTGTACAACTCCGAAGAAAGTAAATGCAACCATAAAACATTCTGCAGCATCAACACCACATAAATTGAGACTGTGGGTTGCACAAGGCGAGTAACCAGCGGTGCAGTGAAATAACTCCCAAATGAAATAACTCCCATGAAATAACTCACAATGAAAAAAGTCCTAATATTTGCCAGTTATTTCATAATGAAACCACAAGTCCCAAAAAAAATGAAATAACTCCCAAATGAAATAAGTCCAAAAAAAATGAAATAAATCCCAAAGCAAAAGTTAAAATGGTATCTTTATACTAAATAATCAGTTACAATGAGATTTGAAAAATACAGAAAACTACTATGTACATATGTAAAAGTTACAACTACAAGAAAACTTGAATAGTGTCGTCGACATTTTCACGGCAAATTGGACAGCTTAAGCTTTCTAGTCCTTCGGAAATACTCTTAGCTTGCAGCATTAGAACACAAGCGTTGTATGTTTTTGAATGTTTGCACGGCATCAATAGTACATTGGGCTCAACCTCGAAACAAATTGCGCATAAAATTTGAGAGCGCGGTATTTCTGATGGCTTTGATGCGGAATCTTGTTCTTCCTCCTCCTCTTCTTCAAGATACGGTTGATCTTCAAAAAAATCTTCTTCTGGCTCCATTTCACTGACAATTTTATTTTTTGGATACACCATTCGATTAACAAACGCAGTAGCTGTTATAATTCCAGAATGTAGATTTTCGTTGGCTTTCGCAATCAGTTCAGCTTTTTCAATAAATTTCCGTCTTTTTTTTAGTTTTTCCCAAAGCTCCACTACTATTAGCCAGCATTTCGAAATTTCGGGACATATTGTTTGCAAAACTTTGATAAATTTCTAAAAGTTTCCCTGTTTTGGTATCATTTTTGCCAGCGCTCCATTATATCCCTCGATGGCCGATGCTGTCCGTGTAGTTGTCGCAAAGACTGACATTCCACCTGGTCCAATCTTTATTCGATATAAATAAAAAGCAAAAAACAAAACCAGCAACGAACTATACGCACGACTTGTATGAGATTTCGGTAAAAGTCTAGTTAAGGGGTCGACTGCTAATACGTATCCAAAAATATCGAGATTTCTTTAATAGAGCTTACCTTCTTTAGGCATTGTTTCTCGAAATATTCCAAAAAGCTTGCAAAGTGGAAATGACGCTCGAGGTTTAAATTCTAGTAAACTGGTGATGGGTGATTTGCCCTTACAGAACCCATGTTGCGAGCTTGCAATTATGGGGGAAATAGAGAATGTTAGGTGGTGGGTAACAATAGCCTCAAATAACTTTGGGATAGCGGATAACTTTGCTATGCTCCGGTAGTTTTTTATTGAAGACCTGTTTCCATTTTTATGAAGCGGGATAAGAAAAGATTCCTTCCGCATTGTTGGGAAAACGCCAGAAATTAAAGATAAATTAAATAAACCTGTTTGCGGCTGATATATGTTTGCAGCACATTTTTTAAGAAAGTGTGTCGGGATCCTGTCAGGGCCGTATGTATATGATACTTTTAAAGTTTTTAAATAAGATAATACATCTTTTGAAGATATAAATGGAGCTCTGATTGAATAACATGAATCAATATGATACGGGTAATCATTAGGCGAAACGTTGGTCTAAATAGAGTAATTTGATTTGAAAAATTCCGCAAAGATGCCGGCGATCTCTTGATCATCGCTGGAAATATTCTCTTGGAATTTCATGGATGATGGAAACCCTTTCACCCTACGTTTAGAGTTTACGAATCCGTAAAATGCCTTCGGGTTGCAAGTTATATTTCTTTTCATTTTACAAAGATAAGCTCTGTAATACTGTTTGTTCCAGGCATGCTTAACGAACTAAACGATATCATTTCGTTACGATAATCAACGTTAATAAACGAAACGAAGTCATTTCGTTTCGTTTATTAACGTTAAGAACGTCAAATTAACGTTAATTGTACGATCTTAACGTTGATTATCGTAACGAAATGATTTCGTTTCGTTCGTTAAGCATGCCTGGTTTGTTCAATTGAAAATACTTGCAGCGTAGAATCGAGTACTGTAAGTAATGGTTATATAAACCCGTCTTTTTGAACAACTTGAAAGATCGAGACTTTTTATTCTTTAGATTTTCAGCTCTTTAGTGAACCATACTTGGCTTTTATCGGAATGTACACAAATCTGCTTAGGTACGTATTTTTCAAAAAACAGTAAATGGTATTGTAAAAGTGAGAAACGCTTTGCTCCACATCAGCATTAAATATTGGCCACACTATTTGAGATAGATGACGATTTAATTTTTTGAAATTGGCCTTCGCAAAATCAAAGCGATACCTGGAGTTGTATCGTTTATTGCCACTGTTGTAAGCATTATTTACAACTTCGTAAACTATTTTGAGGGAAGAGTGGTAAGCATCTTCAGGTTCAACAATGGGTTCGTATCGACTAATGGAATATTTAGAGTCATCATCCACAAAGACTAAATCTAATACTCTTCCGAATTTTTTCGATTGGATGTTGATTTGTTGAAGGCACAGCTCAGACATTCCGTCTAGAAATTCATTGTTGGAAGACTTTGACGAAACTGGTACGATATTAAAATCAGAGATGCGCCATGATATGTGCGGCATATTACCCAAGACAATAATGGAATCGGAAGGCTTTAGCATCGAATTAACAGTTTTTAGCAAGGAAATGTGATGCATATAAACGGACAGTTTAGAAGATGGCGGGATATAACAGATGGCCAAATAAATGTGGATATTTGCTAGTTGTGTGCGTATGCACAAGAACTCAGTTGTATCGGTGGCGGGTACGCTAATCTCTTCAGATGGTATTGAAGAGTGTATAGCAAGCAGAAATCCACCTCCAACTCTGTTTAGGCGGTCATTTCGATACATTTGGTAGTCATTACAGCGGATCTCTAAATTAAAAACATGAGGTTTCAGCCAGGTTTCAGTTAAAGCAATTATATCGTAACGTAAGTTAAACGATTTTAAAAACAGTTCTGTTAACTTGGTGTTTAAGTCTCTAACATTTTGGTAAAATATATGTAAAGCAGATTTTACTTTCAGTTTTTTGACTCAGTGTTATTAAGAGGGATCCTTGCTAAGTTTGGAACGCTCATATTCCGCCTATATTCAAATTCCCGCACAAGTGCCCCAGGGGGCCAAAAATCGTTACTCAAGATAGTGTCAAATTGTTCAATAGGTACATCTAATCTAAAGGAAGATACATTTCTTTCATAACTAAATTAAATTTCCGAATTGCTACGTGATCGGTTTTCCTTTTTGAGAAGATATGCGATTTCAGATCCTCCTCAGTAGTATCCCTCTCGAATCCTGACGCGAATATCGATTTTTTAGGAGAGACTACAACCAACTTCCTAGTTCCAGGCTCAGTCGCCTGAGAACGGTTTGCAGGTTCAATATTTTTTCTAGCTGCTAGTTTTGCTGGAGGTGCCTTTGATGTGGAAGGCTCTAATGTGAGTGGACATAGAGATGCTAAGTTTATTAATTCTATCGTGCTGAGTGCGGGAACGATTGGATTCTGGATGTTTTGAACGGGGTGTAGGGTCAGTACGCCAGCAGAGACATCAGTTTGTTTTCGTTTGCTGTCACGACTGTTGCTATTAGCATTAGCAGCTGAATTGGTAATACATTTAAAAGTTTTAAACAAGTTTTCATAATACTTGAATTTATCCTCCAATGTAGAAAGTTCTTTACCGATTTCGGAGAACGCGTTTCGGGTATGTTTGAAAAACTTGAAAAGATCTACTTCCGTGGATCTGCATTTCAAGCGCGACCAACGCACGCCCTTGTTATCGTTGATCGCATCACACACCCTTGCTGTCAAACTAGCGCACTTCATATGAGCAAGCTCATCACAAAGCCAGCACGACACGAAACTCTCGGTATCACCTTTCACTTGGAAGTTAACAAAATTGCAAGACATTATTAGTTAAAGTAAAAATTGATTAAACAGACGGAGGCAGTGAAAATAGTTTGGGGATCACAGTAAGAAAATCGCTATTTGAGCAGTTTGAAGATCACTGTATGAGCAGTTTAAGATCGCTATTAACTGACGCTTAACAACACATAATGCAAACAGCTGTGACAGTGAAAAGAAAATGAAATAAATGTGCACGAGCAAATAACACTTGAAAACTGAAAATAAATAAATGACAATCGAATGCAACAACAAATATGCAAAGTGACTCGGCAAATATGTATGTATGTATATACACACTTTATAAATTATTTTTAAGATACAATTTATTTTAGTAAAGAAAAGCAGAACTTTAAATTGCTGAATGCAGTACACAACGTGTTTACACTTATTTTTAGCACAATGATTATTTAAAGAAACAAATTTATTGATTTACAAACAAACTTATTGATTTAAAACAAAATAAGGCATAGTAGAAATCAAAACACAATTTCACAGCTTGACGTTTGCACTTTCAAAATTGATTAGTTCTTTATTTAGCTCACATTGAATAATATAGCTTAAAAATAACTGTTACACAATACAAAGAACACAAACTCTAAGTTCAATCAACCCTAAATTGGCCTACTTAACTTCTACTATTGAAACGTTTGGTGACACCTCGTACATATTTTGTTTCGTCAGCGATTATATGTATTTGTAAAATAATTTATGCACGCTTTTTTAGTTACAATATATGATCATATTCAACATGGCCCGATTATAATATTATAAACAAACAAAAGTATGAATACAAATTCGCTGCTATGCATACAGCTTACACTTATTGTATTAGGTATATGCACAACACTTTATAGTTAAAATTGAATTAGCACATTAATTTGTGAAAGCGCAGTGCTTTTTGGCCAAACGAAAAGCGTGTCGGTTTGTTCAAGACTGATGTTTCGACTCCAGCACGTTCAGTACTTCTAATTGTATGTTGTATATTTTTCTTACCCTTTTCTCTATACCAGAAAAAAATTCCACTTTTATAGTTGGGGAAAATTGTTATTAAAAAACACAACTTTTAATCATCCTATCACAATTGTCACGACTTTTTTACATGCAATTTTTGAGTCTGGCAAGCGCAGTATTGCCAGAATAGTTTTAATAAAAATATAATGCAAACAATGTTGACGCCATCAGGAACTCGTATCCCGATACGATATGGTCTGCATGTGCTTTAGTCTAGCGTACAATTTAGGTGTATCCCATTATAATACAATGATCCTAGCGATAGCCACTAATGACAACTATGATACATACTTTGCATTGAAATATGAATATAATGTTATTCTTAAGTGGCCACATTATACTTTAAGTATTAAGACTATCATGATTTTTTTTTATAATTATGAAGGTATGTAAATGTTAGATGATTTTATAATAAACCACAAAACGATGAAATTATATATGTACATATTTTTTATTTTATTATATGTATGAAGTATTTTACGCTTACGAACTTGTTGATAAAAACCTAAAGAAAACATGTGCAAAAAAATTTATGTGAAATGCACGGAAAAAGTTATTAAGGCAACTCATTTAAACTCGCGAATGCCGCGTAAAGCTCCTAAGCCCAGCAAAACTTCACAAACTTACATGAAAAATACGGTTTCTTTGGTTGCGAAGCACCCGCGCATTTAAACCAGTTGCCCGACCTATTGAAAAAAAAAAAGATTTGAAATCAAGTAGCTTGTACTCGAATAAATGATTATAAAAAATGTATTATTGCCGGTAGTGTTGGAAATTTACAAAATATTATAATGTATTAAATTCGTGTACTAAAACTGTAACCGTGATACACAATTTTATTCATGTTGGTAGCACAGAAACATTATTTGTGTAAACAATTAAGTGGCAACGTTTACACGAGCTGATCTGCACTTCCGGCTTTTTCCTACGATTCGAGCGACGTACTAATCACTGTTTTTATAGTTAAAATATTGTTGTGTAAATGAATTCAATAAATGAAGTATTCTAACGTTTAAATACTAATTTCCTTTATCAACATCGAGGTTACAATAGTGGCGATGAGGTTTTTTAACGAAATGCAAAAGCAGCGAGAGCAAAATAATGCGGCTATGCAAGCTCTTATAACATAGCTTTTTACATCGACATCTGGGAATACATGTGATGGTCCAAAGGTAAATTTGCAACCAGAGCGAACAATGTACACATTAGCATCTAGCATCACTGAATTCATATACGACCCAGAACATAACCTAACTTTTGAAACTTGGTACGCTCGCTACGAGGTTTTTTTTTTAATAGATGCAAATAAGCTCGATGACGCAGCTAAAGTCAGACTCTTATTAAGGAAGCTCAACACAAACGTTCACAGCAAGTATATTGACTACATTTTACCCAAGCATTCAAGGGAATTCGACTTCGCATGCACTGTAGACAAATTAAAGCAATTATTTGGGAATCAAAAATCCCAATTCAGCATGCGCTACAATTGTTTACAAATGACAAAAGCGCAACACATGGATTTTGCCACATACGCTGCTGAGGTCAACAAGCAGTGTGAAAATTTCAAGTTAAATAGCATAACATTGGATCAATTCAAATGTTTAATATTCGTAATGGGACTTAAAGCCGAATCAGATTTCGAAATAAGAACCCGAATGTTAACTAAATTGGACACAGAAGCCGAAAAAATTAATTTGGACACACACTCTCGAGAATGTCAACGAATTATTAACTTGAAATCAGACAATGCATTAGCGGAAAGCAAAAGTCGCGAAATCACTCAAGTAAACAAATTGTCTGCCAAAAACAACAACAACTAACTGAAACAAAAAAAGCCAAAAACACCTTGTTGGTTTTGTGGAGCGATTCACTACGTACGCAATTGTCATACCTGCGAAAAATGTCACAAAGTGGGACACAAAGAAGGTTATTGCAAAATAAAATCTAAATCAACAACAAAGCAAAATAATCAAAACAAAAGCCACAGCAAAGGCAAAGGAAATACGAAACAGCCGGCCATTAACAGTATATATCAAGCAAACAGCATAACTTCACAACGTAAATATGTCAACGTGAAAATCAACAATGTTGAAATGCAATTACAGTTTGATACAGCATCGGATATCACCATAATTTGGAAAGATGATTTCGATAAATTAGGTTTAACTAAAATCAGAGAAGTTACACACACCGCAAGAAGCGCAACTGGTGAATTACTCTTATACGCACAATTTGCGTGTAAAGTCGAATTAAAGGGAACAAGAAAATCATTGACGTGTTTTGTAACTACGATAAATCTTAATGTGTTCGGTTTGCATTGGATATCTGCATTCCAACTGGAGAATACGCCTCTTAGTACTATTTGCAAGAATATTTCGTCAAGAAACCAGGCAAGTATAGTTCCAGTATATAAATTGTTTGACAAACCACTACCTAAAGATTTGTTTCCAGCACTATTCGATAATCAACTAGGCCTCTGCAATAAAACTAAAGCGCATTTAGTTGTTAAGACGAAATGTCAACCTGTTTTTCGTCCTAAGCGGGCCGTCGCTTATGCAATTCAACATCTGGTTGAATCAGAATTACAGAGACTGCAAGATCTTAAAGTTATCTCCCCTGTTAATTACTCAGACTGGGCAGCGCCAATTGTTGTAATAAAGGAGCCGAACGGCAGTATTCGTATATACGCTGATTTTTCCACAGGGCTCAACAGCGCCTTAGAAACATACCAATATCCATTGCCTCTACCTGATGATATATTTGCTAAGTTCAGCAACGCCACAGTGTTCAGGCATATCGATTTATCTGATGCATTCCTTCAAGTTGAGGTTGACGACGTTTCCAAAGAGCTTCTCATAATAAATACACACATCGGTTTATTCAGATATAATCGAATGGTGTTCGGCGGAGTGAAGACATTTCCTGCTATTTTTCAACAAATAATGGATCAGATGCTAGCTGGTTTGTCCAACGCGGCAGCCTACATTGATGATATTTTTGTTTCGGGTAAAAACCAAGCAGAACACGAGGCAAATCTGCACGAAGTCTTACTCCGAATACAACAATACGGATTCAAATTGAAACTAGAAAAGTGCAAATTTTCTTATTCTAAAATGTCTTATTTAGGCTACGTTCTAGTTAAAGATGGCATAAGTCCTGATCCAAAGCACATTGATGCAATTAAAAATATACCCCCTCCGACAAATCAATCCGAGTTAAGATCATTTTTAGGCGCAATAAATTTTTACGGAAAGTTTATTAGCCACATGCGAAAATATCGAGGTCCATTGGATGAATTACTACAAAAGAGCATAGCCTGGCACTGGACAAAAGTCCACCAAAATTGTTTTAATAGACTTAAAAATATTATTTCATCCAAGCTGTTACTAACAGATTATGATCCAACAAAAGGTGTAGTAGTAGCAGCCGATGCATCCAATTACGGTCTCGGAGCTGTTATTTTTCATGGATTTGAAGACGGCTCACTGAAAGCAATTTGTCATGATGTCGAGATCGCTAACACCTGCAGAAAAACATTACAGCCAAATAGAAAAAGAAGCTTTAGCAATTATTTTCGCACTAACAAAGTTCCGCAGAATGGTTTTCGGTCGAAAATTTACACTTCAGACAGATCATAAAACCCTACTTGCTATATTCGGAAATAGAACTGGAATACTTAAGTGCATATCAAGCAAATAGACTACAGAGAGGGGCAGTAAAATTGCTTGCATACGACTTTGAGTTAAAATTGATATCAACAAACAGTTTCGGTTACGCTGATGTCTTGTCACGCCTTATTAGCAACACACTAAACCCTTCAGAAGAATTCGTCATCGCAGCAATTAAATTCGAATCTGAAATAAAGCAAATTTTAGGAGATTCAATTAGCAAATTACCACTCACAGCCAAAATGGTGCGATTTGAAACCGCGAAAGACAGTGTCCTTTCGAAAATTTTTATACTCAGATGAGCAGAGCTCATAGACTATATTAACTTTGATTGCATAACGGTTGGTTGTACATGTATAAAAGAATCGGGATAGATATAGACTTCCATATATCAAAATCATCAGTATCGAAAAAAAATTTGATTGAGCCATGCCCGTCCGTCTGTCCGTTAACACGATAACTTGAGTAAATTTTGAGGTATCTTGATGAAATTTGGTATGTAGGTTCCTGGGCACTCATCTCAGATCGCTATTTAAAATGAACGATATCGCACTTTTTCGATATCGAAAATTTCGAAAAATTGAAAAAGTGTGATATTTCATTTCCAAAGACGGATAAAGCGATGAAACTTGGTAGGTGAGTTGAACTTATGCCGCAGAATAGAAAATTAGTAAAGTTTTGGACATTGGGCGTGGCACCGCCCACTTTTAAAAGAAAGTAACTTAGAAGTTTTGCAAGCTGTATTTTGGCAGTCGTTGAAGATATCATGACGAAATTTGGCAGGAACATTACTCCTATTACTATATATATGCATAATAAAAATGAGCAAAATCGGAGAGCGACCACGCCCACCTTAAAAAATTTTTAAAGTCAAATTAAAAAAAAAAAGTTAATATATTTACAGTATATAGGTAAATTATGTCAACATTCAACTCCAGTAATGATATGGTGCAACAAAATACAAAAATAAAAGAAAATTTCAAAATGGGCGGGCTCCGCCCTTTTTCATTTATTTTGTCTAGAATACTTTTAATGCCATAAGTCGAACAAAAATTTACCAATCCTTCTGAAATTTGGTAGGGGAATAGATTTTTTCTGTGAAAATGGGCGAAATCGGTTGAAGCCACGCCCAGTTTTTATACACAGTCTTCCGTCTGTCCTTCCCCTCGGCCGTTAACACGATAACTTGAGCAAAAACGGATACATCTTTACTAAACTTAGTCCACGTACTTATCTGAACTCACTTTATCTTGGTACAAAAAATGGACGAAATCCGACTATAACCGCGCCCACTTTTTCGAAATCGAAAATTACTAAAAATGAAAAAAATGCCATAATTTTATATAAAAATGCGCAAAAAAGGATGAAACATGGTAATTTGATTGGTTTATTGACGCAAAAAATAACTTTAGAAAAAACTTTGTAAAATGGGTGTGACTACTACCATATTAAGTAGAAGAAAATGAAAAAGTTCTGTAAGGCGAAATCAAAAGCCCTTGAAATCTTGGCAGGAATACTGTTCGTGGTATTACATATATAAATAAATTAGCGGTACCCGACAGATGATGTTCTGGGTCACCCTGGTCCACATTTTGGTCGATATCTCGAAAACGCCTTCACATATACAACTACCACCACCCCTTTTAAAACCCTCATTAATACCTTTAATTTGATACACATATCGTACAAACACCTTACAGAGTCACCCCTGGTCCACATTTATGGCGATATCTCGAAAAGGCGTCCACCCATAGAACTAAGGCCCACTCCCTTTTAAAATACTCATTAACACCTTTCATTTGATACCCATATCGTACAAACACATTCTAGAGTCACCCCTGGTCCACCTTTATGGCGATGTCTCGAAGCGGCATCCACCTATGGAAATAAGGATCACTCCCTTTTAAAATACTCATTAACACCTTTCATTTGATACCCATATCGTACAAACACATTCTAGAGTCACCCCTGGTCCACCTTTATGGAAATATCTCGAAAAGGCGTCCACCTATAGAACTAAGGCCCACTCCCTTTTGAAATATTCATTAAAATCTTTCATTTGATACCCATATCGTACAAATACATTCTAGAGTCACCCCTGGTCATCTTTATGGCGATATCTCGAAAAGGCATCCACCTATGGAACTAAGGCCCCTCCCTTTTAAAACACTCATTAAAACCTTTCATTTGATACCCATATCGTACAAATACATTATAGAGTCACCCCTGGTCCACCTTTATGGCGATATCTCGAAAAGGCGTTCACCTATAGAACTAAGGATCATTCGCTTTTATAATACTCATTACCACCTTTAATTTGATACCCATATCGTACAAACACATTCTAGAGTCACCCCTGGGCCACCTTTAGAACTATGGCCCACTCCCTTTTAAAATACTCTTTAATACCTTCCATTTGATACCGATGTCATACAAACACATTCCAGGGTTACCCTAGGTTCATTTTCCTACATGGTGCTTTTCCCTTATTTTGCCTCCAAAGCTCTCAGCTGAGTATGTAATGTTCGGTTACAACCGAACTTAGCCTTCCTTACTTGTTAAATATGTTACCGACGGATGGCCACCCAAATTACACCATAATGTTTTCAAGGCATACTTTAATCGAAAAGATAGCATAAACATCGTCGAAGGTTGTTTAATGTTAGGTAGCCGGATCATAATACCAAAAATTTTCCAAAAGCGTGTACTCAAATAACTTCGTCGTGGACACCCTGGCATACAGTATACAAAAGCTATCGCACGCAACTACGTTTACTGGTCAAACATTGACACTGACATTGAAACTTTGGTTAAAGGTTGTTCAAACTGCATGGCAGCATCTAAGATGCCAACAAAAACAAATTTACAACCCTGGCCGAAGCCTTCCGGGCCTTGGGAACGGCTTCATATTGATTATGCTGGTCCAATTGATTCATGTTAATATCTCATCGTTATCGACGCGTTTTCAAAGTGGCCAGGAATAGTAAAAACCAAATCGATTACAACAACGCAAACGATTTTAATTTTGAATGCAATTTTTTCTAGATTTGGATTGCCGAAAACAATAGTATCGGATAATGGCACACAGTTCACCAGCCATGAGTCCCAGCAATATTTAGCTAAACACGGCATTGAACATATTCGTAGTAGTCCCTACTATCCCATGTCGAACGGACAGGCTGAGAGGTTTGTGGATACCTTCAAACGGGCACTAAAAAAGCTGAACGGGGAAGGGACAACAGCACAAAATCTGTTAGTATTTTTACAAGTTTACAGATCCACACCAAACAAGCAGAATGATGACAGAAAATCACCTGCAGAAGCTCTAATTGGAAGACAGATACGTCTAAAACTCGATTTACTTAAACCAACTGTACCCACAGAATCTAAAACTTTAGCGACAGACAAGTTAAAATGAAGAATCAGTTTGATAAAAAGCATGGTGCTAAGCAGAAGTGCTATGACATTGAAGATCTGGTTTTTGTTTGCGAACACAAGAACAAAGACAGCTACAAATGGGCGAAAGGTAGAATCATTAAGCGCATCGGAAAAGTCATGTATAATATACGATTACAGAATGGTAAATTGATTCGATGTCATGCCAATCAAATTCGAAAACGTCATCAGGAAAATTCTGCGTTATCGCAAAACGAAACCGAATGTAACGACAAACTACTGGCAGAGGCATTTTAGTTGTATGGTACTGCACTGGATAATGTATCAAACCTTGATTGCACACGTGTGCATATTCCAAACGATACGTCAGCTGTGGCATCAGTGCCTTCTCCACAGGTAACACCAACAACACACGAAGTGCAGCCTCGCCAAGACGAAAGACATAGTATGCGGAGTGAAAACGACAATCAGTCAGAAAGAGCTTATATACGACCACAGCGTGTTCGTAAACCCGTCGACCGTTTTAAGCCAACTTAGAGAAAATTTATCCAATAAACATATTGAAAGGGGAAGGTGTTGGTAGCACAGAAACATTATTTGTGTAAACAATTAAGTGGCAACGCTTACACGAGCTGATCGGCACTTCCGGCTTTTTGCTACGACTCGAGCGACGTACTAATCACTGCTTTTGTAGTTAAAATATTGTTGTGTAAATGAATTCAATAAATGAAGTATTCAAACGTTTAAATACTAATTTCCTTTATCAACATCGAGGTTACAATAATTCATATGCCACTCGCCCTATCTCGGCTGTGTTTCAAAAAGGCCTTATCTCAGAAAACGCGTGACTAACGCCCTATTTTAAAACTATCTCAAACGCCTTACCTCAGAAATTTTTTCTAAACATCCCTGTTAATGTCAATATATATTGAGCTCAGGTAGGCGTTTTTGAAACTAATTCTGTGATAGACCGAAATCTAAGATAGGGTATTTTTGTTCTGTTGAGTTGTTTTTGCTCCTTCACTTTCTCGCTTCGTTTCAAATCCTTGAGCGTCACGTTTCTTATTCTTCTCCGAATGTTTCGAGCCGGTCTTGTTCTCGTTGGTAGGCTCATCGGGCGTAGCTTTCGTAGATTTTGACCTTTCATCTAACTTGGGTTTTTGGTTTGACGTACTGGCCATATCGGTAAATTTCAACAAATAATATCGCTTATATGTTGAGGCGGAAATCTTATCTTTAATGAAACCAATTCTGAAAAAGGACGTTTTTCAAAAGTTTTCTGATATAATAGAAAAATATTTTTATTTAAATTTCATTACCAAGCATAAGCAGTTAAAAAAATAAAAGACCACAGGTTTTATTTATGTTTAGAATTTTTATTAAAATAACACACTTATTGATTGTATGTACCATAATTAAAATGAATTATTGTATGAAATAAATTGCGCAAAGTGTTAAATACGTTAACGTTGTTTTTATCAATTGAGAACTGAAAGTGTATAATTAACTAACAATTCCAGCAAATTTAGCTTTCAAGAGGTATTAACTATTTCCCTGCCTTCGCTACTTCTACATCTCCTACTAATTTCAACTCCAGCGCCACCAACAAGTACCAAGTACACAATCCATGTTTCACATGTGAACAAAATCCGCCCATATATACAATCGAAAACAAAACAACCCTACAAGACACCTCTTAGATAAAAAAAAATGTTTCACAACAACTCGTAAATCGCGAATTTAGACCATTGCTAATCTAACCGAAAGAGTTCTCGGAAAACCAATATACAATTAGTGTTGCATTCTGCAAAATATTTGACAGGTGCATATGCATATATTTTGTTCTTGCATTGCGTATGGTAATCAATGTTAATTTGATATGCAACGATGCAAAACCAATTGCACCTGATCGTGAACTGCCTTCTTCTTTATATTTCAATCAACGAACACACGACTTTGTCGAAAGTCAGCTTAGAAATCAAGAAGAGAAAAACTTTTAACAAAAAGTGCTATTTGGACTGAATATCCAATTGAAAAGTTAAGTCCTTCGACGAACTAAAATCACGCGCTACGAGGCGCTCACCATACCTGCCCTGAGTCATGGCCGGAGTCGAGAGAAGATGAGATGGCTCTTGGAATGTTTAAGATAAACGCTCTGCTTAATCTACAGGTAGGTTTACTGCCTTATTAGTCAGTAGTTGCCTTCACCCAAGCAAAATTCAAAAAAAATTATTTCTGGAGTACATATGTACATACTTGTAAATTAATAAACAATTTGATGTAAAGTTTAATCATTAACCCTTCAAGGCAAAAATGAGAATGTGTCGGTACACAAATGACCCATCGCCTAAATTGCTGTATATCCCTTGAACGCAGCAAGATTTTCTTATTTTTTTTTTTTGCATGATATAGCCACTTATTTGTAGATTGATTCACGATATGACCCAAAGTTTCATCACTAACGGTCCAATTTCTACGTGCGACTCTGATCGGTTGATCTATCAGTGTTGTCTACTAACCGATTATTGTGTATATATCTTGAACCAAGCAACACTTCAAAATTTTTCTAGTTACATTATATAGCTACTTACTTTTAGATTAAAGCACAGTTTGATTCAAGGTTCTATCGTTAACGGTTAAGGCGCTAAGTGTATTAATCAATTTTTCGGTAACTACTGTTCCTTTGAGTATATCCCTTTAACCGTTATAGATGGAACCTTGAATCAAATTGTGAAATAATCTACTAGGATGTGCCTATATAATGCAATACAAGAGCCAAGAAAATCTAGATTCGTTCAAGAGATTTAGGTGCTGGGCCGATTGTGTACCGATAAATTCGTTTTTCACCTTGAAGGGTTAATGATGGAACTTAATATCAAATTGTGGATCGATCTACAGTGAGATATTTATATACAGCAAAAACAAAAACTTAGGCATTTGGCTTGGTTCAAGAGATATACGCAAAAGGAACAGTAATAATCGAATAACCGATAAATGCACATATCACCTTAATCGTTAACGATAGAACCGTGAATGAAGATGTGTTTACGTCTACAAGTGGGTAGCTATGCAATGAAATAAAAAAATGTGAGATTTTGTTTGGTTAAAGAGATATACACAAAGATAAGTTGGTAGTCAGCACTGATCGATCAACCGATAAATAATAATAAGTGTAGGTTAGTTAAAATTAAAGGTGGCTATATAATGCAAAACAAGGGTTTGAAATATCGTGCCTGATTGAAGAAGTATAGTAGGGCAATTAAGGCGCTGCGTCATTTGTGTATTGGTTTTGCCCTGAAGGGTTAATGATGGAGCTTCGGTTCAAACAACGTTTTAATCTACAAATAGGTAGCTATGTAACGCAAAAAAAATTTAAGAAAATAATCTTGCTGGGTTCAAGATATATAAAGCAATTTAGATGCTGGGTCATTTGTGTACCCATAAATGGCATTTTTTGCCTTGAAGGTTTAATGATGGAACTGTATATCGAATTGTGTATTAATCTAAAAGTATGTACCTATGTATTGGAATGTTTTTTTTTTTGGAATTTTGATTGGGTGAAGAGATATACATAATAAACGGTTTATTGACAACCACTGACATTCAAACAGATTATTATGTATATCTCTTGAACCAAACAAAATTTTCAATTTTTTTTTTTGTTTCACTATATAGCAGCTTACTTGTAGATTAAGGCACAGTTCGATTCAAGGTTCTATCGTTAATGGTTAAGGCGCTAAGTACATTAATCGGTTTTTCGATTATTATTGTTCCTTTTTTGTATATCTCTTGGACCGTTAATGATGAAACCTTGAATCAAATTGCGCCTTAATCTACAAGTAATTCGGTATATGATACGAAAAGAAGATTTAGAAAATCTAAATTTGTTCAAGAGATTCTTTTATTGGGTAATTTGTGTACCGATAAATTCGATTTTCACTTTGAAGGGTTAATGATGGAACTTAATATCAAATTGTGGATCGATCTACAAAAATTTATCATTTTCATTTGGCTTGGTTCAAGAGATAAACGTAAATGTACTTAGCGCCTTAACCGTTAACGATAGAACCGTGAATGAAAGTGTGTTTAAGTCTAAAAGTGGGTAGCTATGGAATGAAATAAAAAAAACTTTGAAGTTTTGTTTGGTTAAAGAGATATACCGTTAGCTTAATGTGAAAATGTGCTAAGTCAACTTTTACGAATTTTACAGGAGACGAAAGAAATGAATAATTTTTGAAATAACCTTTTTTTCAAAACTGTGAATGAGGATAACTTAGTTGCAATACTTTTGAATGTAGAAGATTTGAAAAAGATAAATAAAAATCATGTATGCTAACCCAGCAGCTATTTTATACTTAGCACAATTTCCAACACTTAAAACAAATTTTTTATCCTGACTTAGCACTTTTTACTCAATATGTTTCCCCATCACTCCTCACCTTTAATGATTGAAATATAACATTAAACTATATATTTCACAAAAAATACTATTAAGTTGTCAAACTATTTCAAACGGTTTTGACCTGGACTCTTTTGCCGGATAGTGCGCAGACAATAATTTTTTAATTGATATTAGAGAAAAATTGTAAGTTTGCAAACGGCGATGGGCGTTGAACTCGAATCTCCAACATTCATATCAGTGCAAGCCTTTAGCTGCTAAGCCATATGAATGTCCCGTTGTTCGCTGTACAATTGGTCTCTAAGAGTTGCCTTTTTGTTTATATTCCTTTTGATCACCATGTAGGCACATACACTCTGTATGTAGTTTATTCCTAATGGTGTGGATATGATTTTTAGGCGCGCTTTTGAAAGGTTAGTAACATTTGTTCGGATTATTACAGTATTTGTTTTTAATACTTCCGCTCTTACTATTATATCAATATGATCATATGTATTTAATTAGCGAGCTTTGCTCATATTGCTTTATACAATGGTTTTTGTAATTGATATTAGAGAAAAATTGTAAGTTTACAAACGGCGATGGTTACTAGGACATGTTTCTGAATTTCACTTCTTCATCAGCTAGCTTTTCGGGAGCTGAGCGTTGAACTCGAATCTCCAACATTCATGTCAATGCAAGCCTTTAGCTGCTAAGCCATATGAATGTCCCGTTGTTCGCTGTACAATTGGTCTCTAAGAGTTGCCTTTTTGTTTATATTCCTTTTGACCACCAAGTAGACACATACACTCTATATGTAGTTTATTCCTAATAGTGTGGATATGATTTTTAGGCGCGCTTTTGAAAGCTTAGTAACATTTGTTCGGATTTTTACAGTATTTGTTTTTAATACTTCCGCTGTTACTATTATATCAATATGATCATATGTATTTAATTAGCGAGCTTTGCACATATTGCTTTATACAATGGTTTTTGTAATTGATATTAGAGAAAAATTGTAAGTTTACAAACGGCGATGGTTACTAGGACATGTTTCTGAATTTCACTTCTTCATCAGCTAGCTTTTCGGCAGCTGAGCGATGAACTCGAATCTCCAACATTCATATCAGTACAAGCCTTTAGCTGCTAAGCCATATGAATGTCCCGTTGTTCGCTGTAGAATTGGTCTCTAAGAGTTGCCTTTTTGTTTATATTCCTTTTGATCACCATGTAGGCACATACACTCTGTATGTAGTTTATTCCTAATGGTGTGGATATGATTTTTAGGCGCGCTTTTGAAAGCTTAGTAATATTTGTTCGGATTTTTACAGTATTTGTTTACTATTATATCAATATGATCGTATGTATTTAATTAGCCAGCTTTGCTCATATTGCTTTATACAATAGTTTTTGTAATTCATATTAGAGAAAAATTTTAAGTTTACAAACGGCGATGGTTACTAGGACATGTTTCTGAATTTCACTTCTTCATCAGCTAGCTTTTCGGGAGCTGAGCGTTGAACTCGAATCTCCAACATTCATATCAGTGCAAGTCTTTAGCTGCTAAGCCATTGTAACGACAGCTTGTCTCCATACTGGCCTAACTGAGTGGCAGAGTGTATATGCGTCTATGTGTTTATGTGTTTGTGTCCAGGTCCGTGCCTTAGCCGCAATGTTGCCATCAACATAACATTAGCATAATAACATTAACATTGACAACATTGTACCGATAATGAACACAATGTTGCAGCGGATGTAAGATGTTGCGCTTGGCATCATGCTGGGATAATAAATAAAATGTCACCATGCTGCTAATAACTTAGCAGCATCGATGAATGCCATACACCTATGTGTTTGTTTTGTTCTGTGTTATGTACGTGGAGGTGTATTTGTCCAAGGCTATGAGCGTGTGAATGCATCAGTGTGAGCGGTCAAGGCACGAACCAATTGTATCTGTGTAGGTGTTCGTTGTGTGGAGCGGTAAGCGTATGAAGGTATGAGTGCATGATTGTATAGATGGAAAATACGGGAAAGCCGAAAAGAAAGGTTGACATGTAATGGTAAAAATTTTCCGTTTCTGGGTAACGTTCCTTACCACGGCGGTAGTTATAACAGGGCACAACGTTAGGCAACGCGCCAAAGTATTATTTTATCGGTGCCAGTGAGTGTAAAGGAAAGCGGTTAACACAAAGAAAAAAAAATTGTTAAAATCTTTAAATAATCCAAGTTTTTAGTGCGCGCCTCAAAACGAAGTACTAGCCGGTTTGCTAAATTTTGTAACCAAGTAGCTTCTTTTTAATTGTGTAGTGCGCGGCGAAAAGTGTCTCGCGACCGCTAGAACCAGGCAAATCTGGTTTGCCAGCTAGCTCCCGATCCTGACCGTTGCAGCAAAAATAAATTAGACCACAAAGGCTATCGCCACTGCTAAAACCAGGTAAGTCTGATGGATTTAATTGCCCTTGGATTTCTTTTTTGTTTTCCTCCAACTTTGCATGCCCACTGGGAAGCTGGCTGCTATATAGCCAATTTTCCAAGCAAGCCAAGAGCAAATTTGCATGCATGTATACACGCCCACATACAGACATATGTGTGTCAGTGTGTATATTAATAATGCAGACAAAGATATAGATTCAACATCACCAGTTTTGCACACTAGGAATTCTTGAAGAATAACGTTTTTTGTATATTACTAGGGCACTTTTGGAAAGCACCACTGGGCACGTCAATTTTAACTACATACCGCTCAGCAACAACAACAACCACGCACTACACTATGTTTTAATTGGTAGCGCACTCCACAACATAAACCACTACAGCACTTTTTTTATTGGCAATATACGGCCGCAACAACCACAAGAGAATTTTGCTTTGTATTGGTGGCATAACGTTCAACAACGCAACACGCATTTCTTTTCAACGGCACACCATTTGCTTCCACCAGCAACGAATCGTTATTCGCTTATTTGGTCATCAGCGGCGCAACGCCAACCACAACTGCGTCACCTTTTCCACTGGCAATAACAACTCCCACCTGCGGCCACACGTTTTGGTATCGGCAATATATTGTCACCACAACAACAACTACAACAACACTACCCTTTTGGCCTCTCAGTCGACGGCAAAACACCCAACAACAACACCTTCGATACACCATTTTGACAACATTTTTTTGTTGGTCGGGCTACACCAGCAACAACCACACCCATTGCCCATTTTTTATTGGCAATACACCGCCCAACAACAAGTACTACAAACACCCACAAACACTACATTGTATTTAATTTGTTGCATGCGCACACCTCAACAACGACCACAAGAAATTGGCAACTGTGAGTATCGCAATTTTCACCGGCGGCACTGGGCCGCAACAACAACAGCCACTACACCGCACACAACAAAAAAAAAAAAAAAACAAAACAACAAACACCGGCGGAGGGATGAGCTTTGCAGACAACACATCTAGCTGTATTTTGAAATTCGTATATTTTGGATATATTATTAAGTTTATTTAAATATTGGTATAAGGGTCATAATTTTTACAGGGAACGGGCAAAAGGGGCTTCATATCTCCGGGGTCAAGCATTTCCTTTTCGCGCATATAACGTCTGAGTGTTACTTTAACTCCATATTTCAGGAGTTAATGGTGGCACTTTTGCCTCCATAATTTTTTTTCGTTTCGTCTCGTCATTTCTTTAATTTTTCCACTTCAGTTTGACATTTAAATTTTTCGTGTATTTTCATGTCTCCGTCTTCTATCATATACACATTTTTCTTTTACACATGGTTTTTGCTACCTCTGGTAGCACCAAATTGGAACTTTAAAATTTTTGCCATTTTATATATATATTTTTTTTAGATATTTTTGTTTTACACTTACTCTTTAGGGTTATTGGCAATATCATTCCCAATATAACTTCTTTTAGCCTCAGAAACCCGAGATTAGTAATTTTAGCGTGCCTTCCGCACCAAAGGCTTTTTTTTTTTGGTAGAAGACACATTTTTTTTTATCTCGCACTTGATGTTCACGCTGGTAGATTTGATACTACTAAAGCACTCATTACTAAAAGATTGCTAGCGAGTGATCTTGGCTGAGTGAGTACGGGTGGCCAACGTGGGCGTGGCCTGTAGAATTGTATGCATGATAGGAGTATCTCTTTTCAGCGTTTTCAGCAAAGCTACTCAACTGCAGCGGCGCCGTTGGATAAGGAGAGTAACTTGGTGAGTGTTTTGAGTGGAATATAAAAATTTATCAATATACACCTGTTTAGTTGTATGTACATGTGTTAGTACAGATTCCTGCTCTTGCAAAAATAGAACAGGAATTAGCAAAGCAGAAAAATAAAAACAGATTGCAACGAACATATGTGCATGCATGAAAAACGTCACAAACGTACATTTGCACTTACATACATACCATTTGTTTTCATATACACATAAATTCTTTTCCTTGTTGACCTACTTTTGCTGTGTACATAATTGATCTTATGTTTATTTGAGCGGTTGCGGTAGGTCAGGGACTAGGGTATTTGATTTTTTTTTGTTCGCCCTCTTATTTTATTTTATTTGAATTTGTATCTTTAGAATTTAGGATTAGCTCCTATTAATAATATCGCATTAGGGTGGCCCTAAAAGTTAAAATTTTTTTATTTTAGGCCAGAAACTTTGTCTATTAGTGGTAGATATTTTTCTTATTGAATTGAATTTGAAATGTATCTAGTTCCTCTTGCACTCTCATGAATTTTTAATATTCATTAGTAATAAAAATTAGCATTAAGTTTGAACAATTCTTTTATTGTTACTTCTAGTAAATTGTTGGAAATCCTTGTCAAAGGATTGTACATTAAACTCGGAGTTTAAGAGTTTTTTTTTTGAATTACTGAACCATTAACAGGGTGTTAGTTGGTAATTTGTAAGCCTAAACTTTGTAAATAAATTATAAGAATTATGTTTGGATGAGAAATTTTAGATGCTTTCATAATGCAGGGCTAAAGTTTTAAGTCGGTGTTGGTGCTGCGCTTGTGCGCGGAAAGGTTAGGTGAAGGTGAGTGTTTAAGGAAAATGACTGAGTGACAGGGGACAGACCAGTGTCAGGTTTGGGGGCACTGTAAGGTAAACCAGGAGTCAGCACAGTGCCCACGGTGCAGTGCAAGTTGCACTGCATAGGGAGGGTAGACTCCATCTGACAGGACAGGCCTCCATCTTTTTCCCCTCTTAACTCTGCCCCTCACGTTTATTTCTATCTTTTTCAGCTTTTTCTCTCCTTTCTATACACAGGCAGGTATGAACCCTCTTTTTGTTCATGTGGCTGCGGGTGAGGTCGGGGGTGCAATACCCCGCCCAAGACGACGAGCTAGCCTGGGCCCGCAAGCATACCTGCTTGCCGCCGCTCCTCACCACCCAAACAGTCAGCCACGTAACAATGGCGCCCAACGATAATAGCCCGGTAATCTTTTTAGTTTTTTTTTGTCTTTCCATTTACATAAATCCGCCTTAATTCCTTTTAGTTCCAAAAATTTTCTTTCAGTTCTTAGCTTTTGTATTCTCAACGTTCATAGCCCGATCAATTTTTCATTTCCACGCTAATTGACTACCTCTTACTTTAAGTTTCCCAATATTTTTTTTTATTTTAATCCGTACTTTTAATTTTTGAATTTCTGAATCTATTGTTTTCTACCTTTCTTTCCTTAATTTCCCAAATTTTGTTCTTCAGACCTTCTTACCCTTCCAAGCTCCATCCCTATTTCCGTCTTCCGACTTAGGACAGGGACAGTCATGATGGCAACGCCGAGTGGGTTCACCTGATCGACAAGTGTCATCATGACCAGAGGATAGGGATTAGCTGAGTGACCATGTCAGGGTTCCTTTGTTGAACTTTAACAGCTCGACAAAGTGGTAACTGGTATGGCACTTAGCTAGCGACGGACTTAGGTAGGAGATCGTGGCGAGCTGTTCAAGCTACCTTACCGGGAGTTCAGCACTGCCGGTAAGTGAGGTTTACAGTCGTCGCCACGATATTTAGGAGTAGGAGGTGTGGCATCCACACATAGGAATAAGTTCTTGAACGTGAAGTGCCACACTTCCACGGACAGCACGATTGACCAGACTTCAAATAAATAGAGACGGACTAACCACCTTCGCTGAACCTTCGACAAGGCAGCACCACAGACACCAATACTAATACATTAAATTTCATTTGGTAACTTTTGATTTCAAATTCAAAATTTGATATTCTTGAAGTTTCGAGATTATTCAAAATTTTTTTTACTGAATATTTCTTAGGAGGATTATTTCCAAACATCTTGCTTGAATTGCGTTTTTTTCAGACCCTTAAATCGTGAAACCTTGATTACTAGGTTTGTCTTGCGACGCATACACACGCAAGCCAACATATAATTTGAATTCTCCCGTTTGCAAGTCCTAAGTTTCTATGCTTCGATTAGCATATACATAATACTTTACACCTAAACAAACCTTATTTTAATTCTCACACACACACACGCACATAGGCCCTGAATTTAACTTCAGTTTTAATATATTTTTTTTTATATACTTAAGCATTTTTGTTTTTGATACTAGCGTATAAGTTTTTTTTTTTCTCATACGCACAAACCCACAAATCACTTGAATTACCATACACCTACATACATACACACAAACCTATCACTTAATAATTGAATTGAATTTTATATACATACATATATTGTAATTTTTATATCCGTTATTTAATATCCTTTATTTATATATATTTTTTTTATTGGGTTTTGGGTGAATTTGGACCTATTATCTTATATTATTTACTTTTTTATTATTTATTGGATCTGCAAATACAAACAGATTGTTCTTACCGGAATATTTTCCTTGCATCTCATGTTTTTTTTCTTTTTCGCATAATTTTTTTTTGTTTTTCCGTTTGGGTTGCGGTCGGGATAGCGTTTCCTTGGAGGTATTATATATATTTAGTCGATTGTTTCTGCGTTTTTTTTTGGGTTTTTGGATTAAAAGTTTTGGCCGCTGCAGACAGTGAATATCTGACCAAGACCGGGAAAAATATACGGAGGAAAGACCTTTTGGGGGATTGGGAATTTTAGATTCCAATAGGCGTGTTACAAGGAGTCGTGCCAGGGCTCTGGAAAACCAGATTGCTGGCTCACTTTTCACGCAAATTGACACAGGGATACCGAGGCCCATAGACTTTGTGCCTACGGATTATTTCAATAGGTGGGCTTCGCGGATTTTCGGTTTGTTTGACCCTGAACGCCCGATTAGGATCTCTGTCGCGAGCGGGGTGTCAGTCAGTGAGGCCGAAAATTCATTGAACTTTTCCCAGAAGATCGATTTGGCGTGCCAAATGTCGGATAGCGGAGATGATGGTGCCCGAGGGGGCGATGTTCCGGTGATGGGCGCACCAGCAGGGGGTCCCAGAGGTCTTAATGCCCCTCTTCCTGACGCCACCCGCCAAGACACCAATGTCGAACAGCTGAGCCGAATGATGGCTATGATGGCGCAACAGCAAGACTTGGTTGTGCAAATGGCAGGGGAGGTCAGGAGCATTAAGACCAATGTTGATATCCTTGGTGGTCGCGTAGCGGATATGGAGGCTTCCGCGCAACCTTCGGAACATCGGTCCGCCGTGGCATCAACGCCACAACCTCAAAACCAGAGGGGGGAAACTACTGCTCGTGACGGTACGCCAAATACCAATCGGACTGCCGAGCGGGACGGTGGTAACCCTCCAAGGTGGAAAAAATTAGATTTGGACAAGTGGCACATCAAATTCGATGGGACAAACAAGGGAATGAGCGTCGAAAGCTTCGTATTCCGGGTGGAGAGAATGCGAGAACAACACAACATCTCCTACTACCAGTTATTCACGGACTTTCATTGTCTGGTTTCCGGCGGTGCCTTGAAGTGGTATTGGCAGGTGCTCGAAGACCATTCCGATGATCCCGATTTTGGGTATTTTGGTCTGAAAGCAGAACTGCTAAGTCACTTCAAGTCCGCCGAGTCCGACTATGAAATAATCCGTGAAATAATGGAACGGAAACAGCAGCCCGCAGAAGCTTTCGACGACTTCTATAGTGAAGTCCACAACCTGACGTTCCGTTTGCGGAAGAGGATCCCTGAGAGGGAATTGGTTGGCATAATTATGGGAAATCTTAAACCGTACCTAGCCAACCTGACCTTCGCCATTAAAATGGACTCGTTGGCGGAGCTCAAAGCTGAGTGTAAGAGAGCGGAAATACTCATTAGGGAAAATAAGAACCGGTCCAGAACAGTTAGTGAGATAGGGTTCGAACAGCCCGATATACTGGGAGAGAGAAAGTTAGAAGCTTTTGATAGGAAGCCTCAGCGCCCACCCCAACACCAATCCCAATCCTTACCCCAACACCAAACCACAGCCAATCCCAATAGTGTTCGTCCTTCTGTTAGTCCTTCCGTGTCCAACTGTACCGTCAATTCCTTTTGTGCATCACCCTTCCACTTGATGTTGTGTTTTTCGTGCGGTATGCCGGTGGATCACTTTGTGAAAAACCCGGCAGAAGCACAAAAACCAAATAAATGTTCGCCCTCGTTCCACAATATGGTCTGTTTTGCGTGTGGAAGTGATTCGTACTTTTGCATGTTTAAGCCCAAACAGGGAAACCCGAGGCTGGCGGAGTTGACCGGGGACTCCAGCCAGGAGTCAGGCAACCCGGCAGACCTGAAATAAAAATTTTGAAGAAAGAAGAAATAGAACAGAGAGAGGGGGTTAGGAAACCACAAGGGACGGTGGAAAAACGCGAGGTAAAGAGTTTACACCAAAGAAAGATAGAGTATGAAGAAGCCAGAAGAAGGATATTTTGTGACACCATAAGTACTAATAGGAAAAAGAGAAATTTTGAGAAGAGTCATAAGATGAGGGAGAAAAGGAGATATTTTAAGAAGTTGCGCAGCAAAATTGTCGCGACAATTGTCACTGTAAAAGGTGACAATAGATTTTTTGCAAAAACAGCGATAGGAGGTAGGGAAGTTTTAGCTCTCTTGGACTCAGGGGCGAGTGCCAGCTGTTTAGGAAAAGGCTCAGCGGCACTCCTGTGCGGTAAAGAGGCCTTGATTGTGCCGATCAGGGGTCAAAATATCCGGACCGCGAACGGGGAGGAAACCGCTGTGGTGGGGGTAATAAAGTTACCTGTGGTTTGGGATAATGCCACAAAAGATTTGGAATTTTTGATAGTACCAGGCTTGCAGCAACAGGTTTATCTCGGCATAGATTTTTGGCAGGAATTTCGTATGAGTGTGGTGAGCAAAGGTATGAAAGGGAATGTGTGTCCAAGTTTTGCCAGTGTGGCGGAGCTCGTGCCCGCCGAGGGTGACTTGTCTTTCGATGCTGTGCAGCACGTTTTAACGCCGGAGCAAAATAATAGGTTGGAGAGTGTAAAAGCCCAATTCCCATCCTTCGCGGTATTAGGGTTAGGCCAAACAGATAAGGAGGAACACTTCAACGAGGTGGCTGACGAGAATCTGCCAGTAAAGCAGCGCCATTACCCGATTTCACCAGCTATTCAAAAACTCATATACGCAGAGTTAGATCGAATGTTGGGCATGGGAGTCATCGAGGAGTCCAACAGCAGCTGGAATTCGCCGGTATCGCTGGTAATAAAAGGGACGAAAAATCGCTTGTGCCTTGACGTTCGCAAAGTCAACGAACGAACAATTAAGGATGCCTACCCCTTACCCCACATTGATGGAATCCTCAGCCGACTACAAAATACACGATTTATTTCCGCGATAGATTTGAAGGATGCCTTCTGGCAGATTCCTCTGGAGAGGAAGTCAAGAGAAAAGACTGCTTTTACTGTCCCTGGCCGACCCCTTTACCAATTTACCGTCATGCCTTTCGGGTTGTGCAATGCAGCACAACGAATGTGTCGTCTCATGGACAAGGTCATTCCGGCCGCTTTACGTGAATGTGTTTTTGTTTATCTTGACGATTTGTTAGTTTGTTCTGTAGATTTCGAGTCCCATATGTGTTTACTGGAAAAGGTCGCTCGGTGTCTTCGCGAGGCTAAGTTAAAAATTAATGTCGAAAAGAGCAAGTTTTGTTTCAAAGAAGTTCGATATCTAGGGTACGTAGTCGGGGATGGATGTATCAGGACGGACGCCAACAAAGTGGTAGCTGTGAGGGACTTCCCAGTTCCGAAAACCCCGAAGCAACTACGACGTTTCCTGGGTATGTCGGGCTGGTACAGACGTTTTATACAGGACTATGCGACTATTGCAGCCCCGCTGCACGACTGCCTCAAGAAAGGCAAAATCAAAAAGTTTGCAATGACGGAAGAAGCAATAAAATCATTTGAAATTTTAAAGCAGAGTTTGGTTTCTGCACCGGTGCTCACATATCCTGACTTTAAGCGTCGTTTCTATATTCAATGTGATGCATCAACGGACGGAGTGGGAGGGGTTTTGTTTCAACTGGACGATGACCAGAACGAAAGACCGATTGCCTACGTTTCGGCAAAACTTAATAAGGCGCAGAAAAACTATATCATTACTGTACTTGAATGCTACGCCGCGATCGTGAGTGTGAAAAGATTCCGACCTTATGTGGAAGGAACCCCGTTCACCATCATAACTGATCATGCCAGCCTCAAATGGCTCATGAATCAGAAAGATCTTTCTGGGAGGTTGGCAAGGTGGAGTTTGAAACTCCAGGGTTATGATTTCGATATCCAACATCGAAAAGGTGCGCAAAACGTGGTTCCCAACACACTCTCACGAATGCACATGGACGAAATACTGACGAACGACAGAGCCATAGACGTGTGTCTCGAGTCACCGTGCTTCGAGTCGGAGGAGTACACGGAGTTAAAAAAGACGGTGACCGAGAACAAAGATAAGTTTCCAGACTTATGCATATCGGACGGTTACGTTTATAAACGGACGCAATTCGACAGGGGGGACGATCTTCTAGCGGACCAGACCTGGAAGCTCTGGGTTCCGTCGAAACTGCGACCGGGGCTGGTAGAGTCGTCTCATAGCTCACCGTCCGCTGGTCATGGTGGCATCCACAAGACACTGTCACGACTACGTCAGAAATATTACTGGCCAGGAATGGTCACCGACGTATGCGCCCATGTAAAAGACTGCGAAACCTGCAAAACTAACAAAACTCAAAACGTGTTTAAACAACCCACGATGGGAAAGCAAAAACTCACAGAACGACCGTTCCAACGTCTGTTCATTGATTTGATGGGTCCTTATACGCGTACTAGTGAGGGTCATGTGTATGTCTTTGTATGTTTAGATCATTTCTCGAAGTTTGTGTTTTTAAAACCGATGAGAAGGGCCACTTCAGCTGAAGTCATAAAATATTTAGAGAAAGATGTTTTCCACGTATTCGGCGTGTCCGGAAAACAGTTTGTGTCTGAGATCTTCAACAACTTTTTAAAAAAATATGGTACCAAACATATAAAAACTGCATTTTATTCGCCACAGGGTAACGCTGCGGAGAGGGTAAATAGATCTGTTCTGCAGATCATTAGATCCTTTATAAGTGATAACCAGAAAAACTGGGACAAATGCGTCAGCGATGCCGCATTTGCCCTCCGCAGCGTTGTACACTCAGCCATCAACATGTCTCCATATTATGCCACTTTCGGTATGCCTATGATACAGCACGCTGCATCATACGAGCTATACCGAAAGCTGGCGGCGGTAAAGGATGTTGATTGTGAGATAGAGGCAACAAGCGATAGAATGCAAATGATTAGGAACAAGATTATGAAAGAGCTGAAGTTGGCCCATGATAGGAGTAAAAAGATATATGACACTAGAAGTAGAGATGTAAAGTTTCAAATTGGACAAGTGGTATACCGCCGAAACTTTAAGCAAAGTTCCCAGGTCGATAACTACAATGCCAAGCTAGCTCCGAAACAAGTAAAATGTATCGTACTTAATTTTATAGGTAATTCAATGTACGAGCTTGGCGATAGTAGTGGGAAAAAGATCGGCGTATACCATGCTAAAGACATGTTTGCAAAATAGTTTAATGTTTTTCGTAGTGCTAGTACTCTTGTTCTATGTTATTTATTTATTTATCGACGTATTGTATTTATTAATTTATTGACGTATGTGATTATATTATTAAATTATTTTTATTTATTTTTTTGACCTTTTTATTTATTTGATTATTTTTGCATTTATTATTTTTTTATTTATTTATTTATTTTACCTACTCGACTATTGGATCTGTGATATTTTATCCTATAAATCTTTTTAATTGTTCTGCTAACTGTGATATTTTGTGTTATTTTATTTTATTTTATTTTATTTTATTTTACTTTATATTTTTTTTATTTATTTTAATTTATTCTATCTGAGATATTTTATTTACTATTAGATATGTAGAGTAGTACCTGTGATATAGGTTTAAGTAGTAGCATTAGCCCAGTGATTTAGTTTGTAAGTAAACAGAACAAAAGTTTAAAGGCGGGAAGAGAAATAGGCCCGGCATTGAGTCGTGGGTCGAGGCCACACGTTGGACGCGGGAAATGATATTTAGCAGGCTGCGTTTGAATTCTTTACGCCCACGCTCCATAGTGCAGGCACCATCGGCGGTTGCGAGCCTGTAACGATAGCCTGTCTCCATACTGGCCTAACTGAGTGGCAGAGTGTATATGCGTCTATGTGTTTATGTGTTTTGTGTCCAAGTCCGTGCCTTAGCCGCAATGTTGCCATCAACATAACATTAGCATAATAACATTAACATTGACAACATTGTACCGATAATGAACACAATGTTGCAGCGGAAGTAAGATGTTGCGCTTGGCATCATGCTGGGATAATAAATAAAATGTCACCATGCTGCTAATAACTTAGCAGCATCGATGAATGCCATACACCTATGTGTTTGTTTTGTTCTGTGTTATGTACGTGGAGGTGTATTTGTGCAAGGCTATGAGCGTGTGAATGCATCAGTGTGAGCGGTCATGGCACGAACCAATTGTATCTGTGTAGGTGTTCGTTGTGTGGAGCGGTAAGCGTATGAAGGTATGAGTGCATGATTGTATAGATGGAAAATACGGGAAAGCCGAAAAGAAAGGTTGACATGTAATGGTAAAAATTTTCCGTTTCTGGGTAACGTTCCTTACCACGGCGGTAGTTATAAAAGGGCACAACGTTAGGCAACGGGCCAAAGTATTATTTTATCGGTGCCAGTGAGTGTAAAGGAAAGTGGTTAACACAAAGAAAAAAAAAATTGTTAAAATCTTTAAATAATCCAAGTTTTTAGTGCGCGCCTCAAAACGAAGTACTAGCCGGTTTGCTAAATTTTGTAACCAAGTAGCTTCTTTTTAATTGTGTAGTGCTCGGCAAAAGTGTCTCGCGACCGCTAGAACCAGGCAAATCTGGTTTGCCAGCTAGCTCCCGATCCTGACCGTTGCAGCAAAAATAAATTAGACCACAAAGGCTATCGCCACTGCTAAAACCAGGTAAGTCTGATGGATTTAATTGCCCTTGGATTTCTTTTTTGTTTTCCTCCAACTTGGCATGCCCACTGGGAAGCTGGCTGCTATATAGCCAATTTTCCAAGCAAGCCAAGAGCAAACTTGCATGCATGTATACACGCCCACATACAGACATATGTGTGTCAGTGTGTATATTAATAATGCAGACAAAGATATAGATTCAACATCACCAGTTTTGCACACTAGGAATTCTTGAAGAATAACGTTTTTTGTATATTACTAGGGCACTTTTGGAAAGCACCACAGGGCACGTCAATTTTAACTACATACCGCTCGGCAACAACAACAACCACGCACTACACTATGTTTTAATTGGTAGCGCACTCCACAACATAAACCACTACAGCACTTTTTTTATTGGCAATATACGGCCGCAACAACCACAACAGAATTTTGCTTTGTATTGGTGGCATAACGCTCAACAACGCAACACGCATTTCTTTTCAACGGCACACCATTTGCTTCCACCAGCAACGAATCGTTATTCGCTTATTTGGTCATCAGCGGCGCAACGCCAACCACAACTGCGTCACCTTTTCCACTGGCAATAACAACTCCCACCTGCGGCCACACGTTTTGGTATCGGCAATATATTGTCACCACAACAACAACTACAACAACACTACCCTTTTGGCCTCTCAGTCGACGGCAAAACACCCAACAACAACACCTTCGATACACCATTTTGACAACATTTTTTTGTTGGTCGGGCTACACCAGCAACAACCACAGCCATTGCCCATTTTTTATTGGCGATGCACCGCCCAACAACAAGTACTACAAACACCCACAAACACTACATTGTATTTAATTTGTTGCATGCGCACACCTCAACAACAACCACAAGAAATTGGCAACTGTGAGTATCGCAATTTTCACCGGCGGCTCTGGGCCGCAACAACAACAGCCACTACACCACACAAAAAAAAAAAAAAAAAAAACACAACAACAAACACCGGCGGAGGGATGAGCTTTGCAGACAACACATATAGCTGTATTTTGAAATTCGTATATTTTGGATATATTATTAAGTTTATTTAAATATTGGTATAAGGGTCATAATTTTTACAGGGAACGGGCAAAAGGGGCTTCATATCTCCGGGGTCAAGCATTTCCTTTTCGCGCATATAACGTCTGAGTGTTACTTTAACTCCATATTTCAGGAGTTAATGGTGGCACTTTTGCCTCCATAATTTTTTTTCGTTTCGTCTCGTCATTTCTTTAATTTTTCCACTTCAGTTTGACATTTAAATTTTTCGTGTATTTTCATGTCTCCGTCTTCTATCATATACACATTTTTCTTTTACACATGGTTTTTGCTACCTCTGGTAGCACCAAATTGGAACTTTAAAATTTTTGCCATTTTATATATATATTTTTTTTAGATATTTTTGTTTTACACTTACTCTTTAGGGTTATTGGCAATATCATTCCCAATATAACTTCTTTTAGCCTCAGAAACCCGAGATTAGTAATTTTAGCGTGCCTTCCGCACCAAAGGCTTTTTTTTTTGGTAGAAGACACATTTTTTTTTATCTCGCACTTGATGTTCACGCTGGTAGATTTGATACTACTAAAGCACTCATTACTAAAAGATTGCTAGCGAGTGATCTTGGCTGAGTGAGTACGGGTGGCCAACGTGGGCGTGGCCTGTAGAATTGTATGCATGATAGGAGTATCTCTTTTCAGCGTTTTCAGCAAAGCTACTCAACTGCAGCGGCGCCGTTGGATAAGGAGAGTAACTTGGTGAGTGTTTTGAGTGGAATATAAAAATTTATCAATATACACCTGTTTAGTTGTATGTACATGTGTTAGTACAGATTCCTGCTCTTGCAAAAATAGAACAGGAATTAGCAAAGCAGAAAAATAAAAACAGATTGCAACGAACATATGTGCATGCATGAAAAACGTCACAAACGTACATTTGCACTTACATACATACCATTTGTTTTCATATACACATAAATTCTTTTCCTTGTTGACCTACTTTTGCTGTGTACATAATTGATCTTATGTTTATTTGAGCGGTTGCGGTAGGTCAGGGACTAGGGTATTTGATTTTTTTTTGTTCGCCCTCTTATTTTATTTTATTTGAATTTGTATCTTTAGAATTTAGGATTAGCTCCTATTAATAATATCGCATTAGGGTGGCCCTAAAAGTTAAAATTTTTTTATTTTAGGCCGGAAACTTTGTCTATTAGTGGTAGATATTTTTCTTATTGAATTGAATTTGAAATGTATCTAGTTCCTCTTGCACTCTCATGAATTTTTAATATTCATTAGTAATAAAAATTAGCATTAAGTTTGAACAATTCTTTTATTGTTACTTCTAGTAAATTGTTGGAAATCCTTGTCAAAGGATTGTACATTAAACTCGGAGTTTAAGAGTTTTTTTTTTGAATTACTGAACCATTAACAGGGTGTTAGTTGGTAATTTGTAAGCCTAAACTTTGTAAATAAATTATAAGAATTATGTTTGGATGAGAAATTTTAGATGCTTTCATAATGCAGGGCTAAAGTTTTAAGTCGGTGTTGGTGCTGCGCTTGTGCGCGGAAAGGTTAGGTGAAGGTGAGTGTTTAAGGAAAATGACTGAGTGACAGGGGACAGACCAGTGTCAGGTTTGGGGGCACTGTAAGGTAAACCAGGAGTCAGCACAGTGCCCACGGTGCAGTGCAAGTTGCACTGCAGAGGGAGGGTAGACTCCACCTGACAGGACAGGCCTCCATCTAATTCCCCTCTTAACTCTGCCCCTCACGTTTATTTCTATCTTTTTCAGCTTTTTCTCTCCTTTCTATACACAGGCAGGTATGAACCCTCTTTTTGTTCATGTGGCTGCGGGTGAGGTCGGTGGTGCAATACCCCGCCCACGACGACGAGCTAGCCTGGGCCCGCAAGCATACCTGCTTGCCGCCGCTCCTCACCACCCAAACAGTCAGCCACGTAACACCATATGAATGTCCCGTTGTTTGCTGTACAATTGGTCTTTAAGAGTTGCCTTTTTGTTTATATTCCTTTCGCAACTCCTAAGGCAACTCTTAGAGACCAATTGTACAGCGAACAACGGGACATTCATACGGCTTAGCAGCTAAAGGCTTGCACTGATATGAATGTTGGAGATTCGAGTTCAACGCTCAGCTCCCGAAAAGCTAGCTGATGAAGAAGTGAAATTCAGAAACATGTCCTAGTAACCATCGCCGTTTGTAAACTTACAATTTTCTCTAATATCAACTACAAAAACCATTGTATAAAGCAATATGAGCAAAGCTCGCTAATTAAATACATATGATCATATTGATATAATAGTAACAGGGGAAGTATTAAAAACAAATACTGTAAAAATCCGAAGAAATATTACTAAGCTTTCAAAAGCGCGCCTAAAAATCATATCCACACCATTAGGAATAAACTACATACAGAGTGTATGTGCCTATATGGTGATCAAAAGGAATATAAACAAAAAGGCAACTCTTAGAGACCAATTGTACAGCGAACAACGGGACATTCATATGGCTTAGCAGCTGAAGGCTTGCACAGATATGAATGTTGGAGATTCGAGTTCAACGCTCAGCTCCCGAAAAGCTAGCTGATGAAGAAGTGAAATTCAGAAACATGTCCTAGTAACCATCGCCGTTTGTAAACTTACAATTTTTCTCTAATATCAATTACAAAAACCATTGTATAAAGCAATATGAGCAAAGCTCGCTAATTAAATACATATGATCATATTGATATAATAGTAACAGCGGAAGTATTAAAAACAAATACTGTAAAAATCCGAACAAATGTTACTAAGCTTTAAAAAGCGCGCCTAACAATCATATCCACACCTTTAGGAATAAACTACATACAGAGTGTATGTGCCTACATGGTGATCAAAAGGAATATAAACAAAAAGGCAACTCTTAGTGACCAATTGTACAGCGAACAACGGGACATTCATATGGCTTAGCAGCTAAAGGCTTGTACTGATATGAATGTTGGAGATTCGAGTTCAACGCTCAGCTCTCGAAAAGCTAGCTGATGAAGTAGTGAAATTCAGAAACATGTCCTAGTAAACATCGCAGTTTGTAAACTTACAATTTTTCCCTAATATCAATTACAAAAACCATTGTATAAAGCAATATGAGCAAAGCTCGCTAATTAAATACATATGATCATATTGATATAATAGTAACAGCGGAAGTATTAAAAACAAATACTGTAAAAATCCGAACAAATGTTACTAAGCTTTCAAAAGCGCGCCTAAAAATCATATCCACACCATTAGGAATAAACTACATACAGAGTGTATGTGCCTACATGGTGATCAAAAGGAATATAAACAAAAAGGCAACTCTTAGAGACCAATTGTATAGCGAACAACGGGATATTCCTATGGCTTAGCAGATAAAGGCTTGCA
Organism: Eurosta solidaginis; assembly: GCF_040869045.1. Classification (NCBI taxonomy): domain Eukaryota; kingdom Metazoa; phylum Arthropoda; class Insecta; order Diptera; family Tephritidae; genus Eurosta; species Eurosta solidaginis. The sequence goes on from NC_090324.1 coordinate 191,715,226, forward strand.
CTGATGTGAATGTTAGAGATTCGAGTTCAACGCTCAGCTCCCGAAAAGCTAGCTGATGAAGAAATGAAATTCAGAAACATATCATAGTAACCATCGCCGTTTGTAAACTTACAATTTTTCTCTAATATCAATTACAAAAACCATTGTATAAAGCAATATTAGCAAAGCTCGCTAATTAAATACATATGATCATATTGATATAATAGTAAGAGCGGAAGTATTAAAAACAAATACTGTAAAAATCCGAACAAATGTTACTAAGCTTTCAAAAGCGCGCCAAAAATCATATCCACACCATTAGGAATAAACTACATACAGAGTGTATGTGCTTACATGGTGATCAAAAGGAATATAAACAAAAAGGCAACTCTTAGAGACCAATTGTACAGCGAACAACGGGACATTCATATGGCTTGGCAGCCAAAGGCTTGCACTGATATGAATGTTGGAGATTCGAGTTCAACGCTCAGCTCCCGAAAAGCTAGCTGATGAAGAAGTGAAATTCAGAAACATGTCCTAGTAACCATCGCCGTTTGTAAACTTACAATTTTTCTCTAATATCAATTACAAAAACCATTGTATAAAGCAATATGAGCAAAGCTCGCTAATTAAATACATATGATCATATTGATATAATAGTAACAGCGGAAGTATTAAAAACAAATACTGTAAAAATCCGAAAAAATGTTACTAAGCTTTCAAAAGCGCGCCTAAAAATCATATCCACACCATTAGGAATAAACTACATACAGAGTGTATGTGCCTACATGGTGATCAAAAGGAATATAAACAAAAAGGCAACTCTTAGAGACCAATTGTATAGCGAACAACGGGATATTTATATGGCTTAGCAGATAAAGGCTTGCACTGATGTGAATGTTGGAGATTCGAGTTCAACGCTCAGCTCCCGAAAAGCTAGCTGATGAAGAAATGAAATTCAGAAACGTGTCCTAGTAACCATCGCCGTTTGTAAACTTACAATTTTTCTCTAATATCAATTACAAAAACCATTGTATAAAGCAATATGAGCAAGGCTCGCTAATTAAATACATATGATCATATTGATATAATAGTAACTCCGGAAGTATTAAAAACAAATACTGTAAAAATCCGAACAAATGTTACTAAGCTTTCAAAAGCGCGCCTAAAAATCATATCCAAACCATTAGGAATAAACTACATACAGAGTGTATGTGCCTACATGGTGATCAAAAGGAATATAAACAAAAAGGCAACTCTTAGAGACCAATTGTATATCGAACAACGGGACATTCATATGGCTTAGCAGCTAAAGGCTTGTACTGATATGAATGTTGGAGATTCGAGTTCAACGCTCAGCTCCCGAAAAGCTAGCTGATGAAGAAGTGAAATTAAGAAACATGTCCTAGTAAACATCGCCGTTTGTAAACTTACAATTTTTCCCTAATATTAATTACAAAAACCATTGTATAAAGCAATATGAGCAAAGCTCGCTAATTAAATACATATGATCATATTGATATAATAGTAACAGCGGAAGTATTAAAAACAAATACTGTAAAAATCCGAACAAATGTTACTAAGCTTTCAAAAGCGCGCCTAAAAATCATATCTACACCATTAGGAATAAACTACATACAGAGTGTATGTGCGTACATGGTGATCAAAAGGAATATAAACAAAAAGGCAACTCTTAGAGACCAATTGTACCGCGAACAACGGGACATTCATATGGCTTAGCAGCTAAACGCTTGCACTGATATGAATGTTGGAGATTCGAGTTCAACGCTCAGCTCCCGAAAAGCTAGCTGATGAAGAAGTGAAATTCAGAAACATGTCCTAGTAACCATCGCCGTTTGTAAACTTACAATTTTTCTCTAATATCAATTACAAAAACCATTGTATAAAGCAATATGAGCAAAGCTCGCTAATTAAGTACATATGAATAATTTTTTAAATTCAAACGAATGCTGTGTTGTGTCTTATTCCAAAAAGACAATTTCTACATACTCTATCTACAAACTAAATGCTAAATCTCTTAATCGTTGTCAAGAAAGTTAAGACTTGGGTGGAATTTTTGACTCCAAACTCTCTTTTTCTAGTCACATTGACTTCGTTGTTTCAAAATTTGTTGCAATCGTTGGGTTCAGTAGACGTAACACCAGTGATTTTAAGGACCCTATGACGTTGAAGGCACTATATATATCCATGGTTGTTGTTGTTGTTGTTGTAGCAGTTCTTCGCCCCATCCAATAGGTGTGACCGATCACAAATTGTCATCAATATCCTCTAACGGGAGTCCACGGAAATTTGCTGTTTCATCAGGAGCGGACCATAATGAGAGGGGTGTTAGAGGCGTTGGTTCCACATTACAATTTAAGAGATGGTTGGTGTCATATGGTGACACATTGCAAGCAGGGCATACATTTTGTATGGCGGGATTGATTCTGGATATGTAAGAGTTTAACGTGTTACAGTATCCAGATCGAAGCTGAGCTAGGGTGACGCGCGTTTCCCTAGGGAGTGTGCGTTCCTCCTATGCAAGTTTGGGGTATTGTTCTTCGTTTCGTTACTAAATTGCACCGCTGCCTGCCGGCCACCCAGAAAATTTGCTGTCCACTTTTTAAGAAAAGCGGTAAGAGTAGGCCCTTAAATGTCTTGCAGTAACGTGCCATGGTTGACCGTATCAAAAGCTTTTGATAGGTCTAGCGCAACGATTACTTTTCTGTGGTGGGGGGTTTGATTTAAACCGCAATTTATCTGGGTGCTAATGGCATTTAGCGCGGTGGTTTTGCTGTGAAGTTTTCTAAAGCCATGCTGGTGGCAGGATAGGTGCAAAATTGCTTTGAAATAGGGGAGCAAAATGGCTTTAAGCGTCTTAGCTACTGGCGATAGGAGATATATCGGGCGAGTCATTCTCCTATGTTAGCTGGCTTCTCAGTCTTTAGTAGCGGGACCACCTTGCCATTTTTCATTTTCCGGGAATGACAAAGGTGGACAGATAGCTTGAAGACATGTGCTAAATATTTGAAACCCTCTTTTCCTAGCTTTTAAGCATCGGCATGCCTATGCCGTCTGGGCCCACTGCTTTAGATGGTTTAGCTTGACCGATGGCATCCTCAACCTCTTTGGTTGTGATAGCAATTGGGGACGCGCTGGATTTATGTTTGTATGCGTTTCTTTTGGCCCTCCGTATAACTTTGTCACCCGTTGAATGCATTATGTATTGTCGGCAAAAAGCGTTCGCGCATTTTTTCGCATCCGACAGCACTTTATCGCCAAAGGCGATGGAAATTTTGTCGTTGCGCTTGGACTGATTCTATAGGGACTTTACGGTGGACCAAAGCTTACCCACACCGGGAGAGAGGTTACAACGGCTTAGATGCTCCTCCCATTTCACCCGATTGTGTTCATCCACAAGCAATCTGATGCGATAGATTATATCCCTTATTTGGGGGTCGCAGGGATCCAGCTGTCTTATAAGGTCACGTTCTCTCGCTAAATTTGCGGCCTCCGCCGGAAAATGAGGCCGAACTGCGGGAATTCTTCCGGCGGGAATAAAGCGAGCCGAGGCGGATTCAGTGACCTTGCGGAAAGCGCGCTCCCCTTGACGAGCATCAGTCGGGATAGGGAGGGCAGCAAAGCAGCTATCTATAAAGGATTTGTATTTATCCCACTTTCCTTTTTTAAATTTATGAAAGTCCGTTTTCCGGTGACGATGAATTCGGCAGTACGCTAGAGCGAAATAAGTATTAGGAGGTGGTCGGATGCCAGTGTTACCATCGGCTGCCAGTTGACGCAGTTTACGAGCCCTGCCCTCACGATTGATATATCTGGCGAACTGTGACAGCTTCCAACCATACCAGTGGGGGCGTCTCCGTTTACTGTGCAGAACGTCGTTTCTTTTATTTGATCCACCAACATCTCACCCCTACTGTCCGCCCGCAAGCTTGAATGCCTTAGGTCGTGATGGGGATTGAAATCGCCTAAGATAATGCTTTTGAACTTTGTAAACACAGCAAGAAATCGAGCGACGAGCACACACACACGCACACACATGCACACATTTGCGGTTTTTAACGGATGCGCCTAACTGTAGGCAACGAAATTGTTTTGCTGTATATATGTGTGTCGGTGTGTATATACTTATTACTTGTGGATTAATATACACATAAAAACCTACCATCTGCAAAAACGAAATCGATTCATAATTAGAATAGATCTTCACAACAAATATGTACAAGGAAATTACCGGTATCATTACTAAAGGTTACAGTGATCTTGTTAGCAAACCCCGAGTCAAGTTTAATATATAACAGTTCAAAAAAAGTAAAATTGATATCAAACCAGATTCTTATCACATGCACAACTGACGGGTAACAGATTTAGCAGATTCTTATCAGATACCCAGCTGATAAATAACAGATTTTTTCGATCGCTCGTTTAAAATCATGTCAAATAATCATATGACTATATTAGCAAATCGTGCTAAGACCATGAAAATATTAAGAAAAACTAAAAAGAATATTTTGATAGTTTTGGAAATTTACAGCCACCGATTGAACTGATTAATTATCTGAAGTCACCCATACATTACAATTATGAGCAGAAAGAAAAATACAACACAGTAATATTTGATCAATTATGTCTAAAATTTTTATTTAATAAAAATAAATTATATAAAATATAAATTGTTTATTATTTTTTTCTTAAATGTATTACAGTAAAGTACTACTATAAGGTTTCGAAAGGACCATAAGCATAAGTATCAATATGGTTTTCTCGTACAATTCGCTTTTCATATTGCTTAGAGCTACTTTATAAATATTATGTGTATAAACCGTATGTAATTTAGATCTAAATGTATACATTGATGCATTATACAATTTATTTTCCAACAGACATTTTCTAAAATCACTTAAACTCAATGTAGAAGTTACACACTTTTATATTCCCTTAATTTTTTTAGTTTCATTTATATCGTTATCAATTTTAAATGAATACATTTTTGCTCTTAAACCTATAAACTCTTTTATTAACTCCCCATTACATTCATCCTTCATCATACCTAGAACCTTCTTATTCAACTGAGGAAAATTAAAAATATTTTCTTTTGGATATGAGGATGTAACGAAAAATTTTGAAATATAATCACGAATATCATTATAAAAGTCATCAGTTTGAATATTATATATGAATGAATCAGTAAGCAATATTATTTTTATATTTCTCTTTGATATAATCATAAAGAAAATTATACATTTTAAATTTAGAAAGTTCGAATACGGTAAAACCAATATGTATCGGTTTATTGTACAGAGTTGACACTTGTTTCATTTGAATCGCTTTTAAATTATTAGAAAATTTGCTTAGATTATAGAAAATTTGTTTTGCTATTAAGGCCACAGCACCTAATTTTTTCCTACCTCTTCCCCCAATACTAGTATTTTCCAATCTTGTACTAATTTAACATCTACTCTTTTATCTACATTTTCCATAGTTTTCCTATACACAGCATTATTCAATAATTTAAAGAAATTTTTCTCAAACTTATTTGCTGCTAATGCTCTATGATAATTATTTAAATCAATATATTTTTTTAGCCAATCTGATTGATTAAATTGTAGAATTATATGAATTTTCATTAATACAAGTGCATGTTTAATACATTGTTGTAAATTTCTATAGTGAATAATATATTTTATTTTGTTTGTCAAATCACCAATCAACTTTGAGTTTTTCATTGAGCCAATTTTTTATTTTCAAAACGGAATGGTAAATCATTATGAATAGTGTGAGTGGTTATGGGATAATCTAAATCTACTTCTAATATGTATCCGACTAAAAAATCTTCTATTATGCTAAAAACGTCAAACTTCTCTACGTTTTCAATCCATTCAAAATTATTATGAGGGAGATATTGTGACATAGCATAACTATATAAATTATTAACTTCTAAATAAACTATATAATTTGAACCCTTAGTCTCATCGTAATCACTTAAATATTTATTGTTAGCAACTGAACGCCATTTGCAACATTGAACAGTCCCGCCTCTAATTACCGACATTATAAAATTATGCATGTTTTCATCAGTAAACAATTCTAATTCTATTCTAGTTATTTTGAGCATTGCGTCCCAAGATAATCCTGAAGATGTATAATATTGACAAGGGTCTAGTCGATAAATTCCTTTACATAATTTTCTAAAATTTTCAAAAATGTCACTGAGGAGTAGCACATCAATATATATAAAGCAATTTAGATTCTGGGTCATTTGTACCGATAAATCGCATTTTTTGCCTTGAAGGGTTAATGATGGAACTGTATATCGAATTGTGTATTAATCTAAAAGTATGCACCCATGTATTGCAATTTTTTTTTTTTGGAATTTTGCTTGGGTGAAGAGATATACATAATAAACGGTTTATTGACAACCACTGACATTCAAACAGATTATTGTGTATATCTCTTGAACCAAACAAAATTTTCAAATTTTTTTTGTTTCACTAAGCTGCTATACTTGTAGATTAAGGCACAGTTCGATTCAAGGTTCTATCGTTAATGGTTAAGGCGCTAAGTACATTAATCGGTTTTTCGATTAATATTGTTCCTTTTTTGTATATCTCTTGAACCGTTAATGATGAAACCTTGAATCAAATTGAGTCTACTTTCACCCGCAACGATTAGGTCGAAAATGTTATTTCAGGATATATGGCGATCCAATATTGGATGGGATGACCCAGTACCAGATACGATAGCCAAGATGTGGCTTGATCATCGCACGCAATTGCAACTCCTATCTGACCTTAAGGTCAACCGTTGGGTCGGAGTCGGAACAAAACACTCGTTTACAGAGTTGCACGTTTTCGCCGACACTTCTGAGCGCGCCTATGCCGCCGTCATATACGCTCGCACCGTACATAAGGATGGTCATATCACGATCGGCTTAATTTCTTCCAAGACGAAGGTTGCCCCGCTAAAAACAACAACATTACCTCGTCTCGAGTTGTGCGCTGCACATCTTGCCGCAAAATTGGTCAAGGCTGTTACACATAGTTGGAAAGAGTTTCGTTGTCCACTGGTAGCATGGACAGATTCGACAATTACGTTGGCGTGGCTGCAAGCACACCCTAATAAATGGGAAACATTCGTCGCAAATCGCGTCGCCTATATTCACGATGTCTTACCCCCAGAGTGCTGGAACCACATACGCTCTGAAAGCAATCCTGCGGACTGCGCGTCTAGAGGCATATCTCCGCTTCAACTCTTACATCAGACCTGATTTCTTACATGCAGACGAGCAGTTCTGGAAACAACCCGCTCAAATAAACAAAGATTAATTAAATATACACAAAATTTCTATTTGCCTAACGAAATACGTTGTTGCAGGGAAAAAAGGCGATTCCATTGCGTAGTAGCTTGCTACGTTTACAACCGTTTCTCGATTCGTTTGGAATTCTTCGTGTTGGAGATCGTTTAAAATCCGCAGATGTTGCGAATGATGTCAGACATCCTGTTACACTGCCAAAAAACTCCCCGCTTTCAAAACTGGATGTTTTCGACATACATCACTATACGCTACATGCCGGCCCTCGCATAATGCAAGTAATCCTCCAACGCCGCTATTGGGTCGTGGGTGCTCGCAACCTAATTCGTAATATCTATCGAAAATGCGTCAAATGTACCGCTTTAAATCGCAAACTCGCAACGCAATCAATGGGTGATCTTCCCTCGTCTCGCATAACGTACGCTCGTTGCTTCACTCGTACAGCAGTTGACTTTGCTGGACCTTATGCATACAAATTTACTCATGGAAGAGGAGCTAAATCCGTAAAGGGTTATATATCTTCATTTGTCTGTATGTGCACGGGTGCAATGCACCTCCAATTTGTTGGAGATCTTTCAAGTTCGTCATTTCTAAATGCCTTTAAACGATTCATTAACCCCAGAGCTATTGCAAAGAAATGTTTTCGGATAACGGAACGAATTTCGTTTGTGCAGAAAGGGAACTCCGTGAAAAATATCAAGAGTGCATGCAATACCCCCAACTTCAATCGTTTTTTGCAGACTCGGCTATTGAGTGGCGATTCAATCCACCGTCCGCACCTCACATGGGAGGATATTGGGAAACTGGAATCAAACGCATAAAATATCATCTTAAACGCTCCCTCCGGGAAACTCTCTTAAGCTATGAGAAGTTTAGTACGCTTTTGACGGAGGTGGAGGCTTGTGTTAACTCCCGTCCATTATGCGACATTTCAACGGATGCAAGCGACTTATCGATTTTAACGCCTGGCCACTTTTTGGTAGGCGAACCATTGCGGGCAATTCCAGAACCTGAGGGTCAAGGGTTTTCTGGAACCCTGCAACAAAGGTGGCAGTTGATCTCTGCTATTCGTCAACATTTTTGGCGTCGTTGGAGAGACGAATACCTCGTCAGCTTGCAACGACGTGCTAAGTGGTTCCGTCCATCACGAAATTTTCAAGAAGGAGACGTCGTCACTGTTTTTAATGAACCATCTCCTCCAACAAAGTGGACCCTCGCAAGAATAATTCAATGCCATCCTGGTACAGATGGTCACGTACGTGTCGTAACGATAAAAACCGCAAATGGAGAATTCACTCGACCAATATCTAAGCTGTGTCTTCTACCAACACAAGGGGATGTATTTCCGAAGAAAACTAATATGCAGTTATTTAACTTAATTTAAGTTTGAAATTCTTATTTTTGCTAAATCTTTGTATTTAAATTTATTTCCTTTGTAATTTACATATATTGAACATATCAAGATAGTTCAAGGGTGGCGGTATGTTGAGTTCATTTAAACATATTGTGTTGAGTACCTAAACATGTTGAGCTTATGCAAATATGATAACATAAGGGTTAACATGCAAGTCTACACAGTTGCATTCTCTCATTCTTTTTCATTCTATCGTCCGTAACTTCCAATAATTAGTTAATAACAACTAGTAAAATGACTTTAACTTTGATTCGTGCCTTTCATCTCGTTAATATCGCCGCTGCCTAAATAATTATAATTTGTGAAATTACATGCATTTTTGTGCATATACGACCGCCAGAGTCACCAAATAATATTTTGTATAACGTAGTGATTATTAATTAGAAGTTTTACTTTGAAGCATTAAAGCTAAAGTACTAAAAACCTAAACGCTTATTATTTGAAAACTCGAAGCAACCGCAACAACAACAGGTGCTACCATTTGCGCATACAGTCCATATCGAAAAAAATCCGCCGCACCAATCTTAATGGTTAAGGCGCTAAGTACATTAATCGGGTTTTCTATTATTATTGTTCCTTTTTTGTATATCTCTTGAACCGTTAATGATGAAACCTTGAATCAAATTGCGCCTTAATCTACAAGTAATTCGGTACATGATACGAAAAAAAAATTTTGAAAATCTAAATTTGTTCAAGAGATTCTTTTATTGGGTCATTTGTGTACCGATAAATTCGATTTTCACTTTGAAGGGTTAATGACGGAACTTAATATCAAATTGTGGATCGATCTACAGGTGGGTATCTATGTACAGCAAAAACAAAAATTTATCATTTGGCTTGGTTCAAGAGATAAACGCAAAAGGAACAATAATAATAGAAAAACCGATTAATGCACTTAGCGCCTTAACCGTTAACGATAGAACCGTGAATGAAAATGTGTTTAAGTTTACAAGTGGGTAGCAATGCAATGAAATAAAAAAAACTCTCTTTGAAATTTTGTTTGGTTAAAGTGATGTACCGTTAGCTTAGTGTGAAAATGTGCTAAGTCAACTTTTACGAATTTTGCAGGAGACGAAAGAAATGAATAATTTTTGAAATAACCTTTTTTTCAAAGCTGTGAATGAGGATACCTTAGTTGCAATACTTTTGAGTGTAGAAGCTTCGAAAAAGATAAATAAAAATCATGTATGCTAACCCAGCAGCTATTTTATGACTTAGCCCAATTTCCGCACTCAAAACAAATTTTTTCTCTTGACTTAGCACTTTTTACTCAATATGTTTCCCCATCATTCCTCACCTTTAATGATTGAAATATAACACTAAAACTATATATTTCACAAAAAATACTATTTAGTTGTCAAACTATATCAAACGGTTCTGATCTGGACTCTTTTGCCGGATGGTGCGCAGACAATAATTTTTTAAATTCAAACAAATGCAAGACAATTTCTACATACTTTATCTACAAACTAAATGCTACATCTCTTAATCGTTGTCAAAAGAGTTAAGAATTGGGTGTAATTTTTGACTCCAAACTCTCTTTTTCTAGTCACATTGTTGCAATGGTTGGGTTCAGTAGACGTAAAACCAGTGACTTTAAGGACCCTATGACGTTAAGAGCAGTTCTTCGCCCCATCCAATAGGTGTGACCGATCACAAATTGTCATCAATATCCTCTAACGGGAGTCCAAGGAAATTTGCTGTTTCAACAGGAGCGGACCATAATGAGAGGGGTGTTAGAGGCGTTGGTTCCACATTACAATTGAAGAGATGGTTGGTGTCATATGGGGACACATTGCAAGCAGGGCATACATTTTGTGTGTCGGGGTTGATTCTGGATATGTAAGAGTTTAACGTGTTACAGTATCCAGATCGAAGTTGAGCTAGGGTGACGCGCGTTCCCTAGGGAGTGTGCGTTCCTCCTATGCAAGTTTGGGGTATTGTTCTTCGTTTCGTTTCTAAATTACACCGCTGCCTGCCGGCCACCCAGATAATTTGCTGTCCACCTTTTAAGAAATGGGGGAAGGGTAGACCCTTCAATGTCTTGCAGTAACGTGCCATGGTTTACCGTATCAAAAGCTTTTGATAGGTCTAGCGCAACGATTACTTTTCTGTGGTGGGGGTTTTGGTTTAAACCGCAATTTATCTGGGTGCTAATGGCATTTAGCGCGGTGGTTGTGCTGTGAAGTTTTCTAAAGCCATGCTGATGGCAGACTAGGTGCAAAATTGCTTTGAAGTAGGGGAGCAAAATGGCTTCAAGCGTCTTGGCTACTGGCGATAGGAGAGATATCGGGCGATGTGACTCTCCTATGTTAGCTGGCTTCCCAGACTTTAGTAGCGGGACCACCTTGTCATTTTTCATTTTCCGGGAATGACAAAGGTGGACAGAGACAGGTTGAAGACATGTCCTAAATATTTGAAACCCTCTTTTCCTAGCTTTTAAGCATCGGCATGGCTATGCCGTCTGGGCCCACTGCTTTAGATGGTTTAGCTTGACCGATGGCATCCTCAACCTCTTTGGCGGTGATAGTAATTGGGGACGCGCTGAGTTTATGTTTTTATGCGTTTCTTTTGGCCCTCCGTATAACTTTGTCACCCGTCGAATGCATTATGTATTGTCGGCAAAAAGCGTTCGCGCATTTTTTCGCATCCGACAGCACTTTATCGCCAAAGGCGATGGAAATTTTGTCGATGTGCTTGGACTGATACGATAGGGATTTTACGGTGGACCAAAGCTTACCCACACCGGCAGAGAGGTTACAACAACTTAGATGCTCCTCCCATTTCACCCGCTTATGTTCATCCACAAGCAATCTGATGCGATAGATTATATCCCTTATTTGGGGGTCGCAGGGATCGAGCTGTCTTATAAGGTCACGTTCTCTCGCTAAATTTGCGGCCTCCGCCGGAAAATGAGGCCAAACTTCGGGAATTCTTCCGGCGGGAATAAAGCGAGCCGAGGCGGATTCAATGACCTTGCGGAAAGCGCGCTCTCCTTGGCGAGCATCAGTCGGGATAGGGAGGGCAGCAAAGCAGCTATCTATAAAGGATTTGTATTTATCCCACTTTCCTTTTTTAAATTTATGAAATTGCGTTTTCCGGTGACGATGAATTCGGCAGTACGCTAGACCGAAATAAGTATTGGGAGGTGGTCGGATGCCAGTGTTACCATCGGCTGCCAGTTGACGCCCTGCGCTCACGATTGATATATCTGACGAACTGTGACAGCTTCCTACCATACGAGTGGGGGCGTCTCCGTTTACTGTGCAGAACGTCGTTTCTTCTATTTGATCCACCAACATCTCACCCCTACTGTCCGCCCGAAAGCTTGAATGCCTTAGGTCGTGATGGGGATTGAAATCGCCTAAGATAATGCGTTTGAACATTGTAAACCCAGCAAGAAATCGAACGACGCACACACACACACACACACGCACACACACACACATGCATACATTTGCGGTTTTGAACAGATGCGCCTAACTGTAGGCAACGAAATTGTTTTGTTGCTTTGCGGTGTCATACGTATTAGGTGCATGATATAGATCGGCCAGAACACAAACCGAAAGAACAGATGCGCCTAAATGTGGGCAACGAAATTTTTTTGCTGTACATATGTGTGTCGGTGTGTATATACTTAATCAACTTGTGGATTAATATACACATAAAAACCTACCATCAGCAAAAACGAAATCGATTCATAATTAGAAGAGTTCTTCACAACAAATATGTACAAGGAAATTACCGGTATCATTATTAAAGGTTACAGTGACATTGTTTGCAAACCCCGAGTCTAGTTTAATATATAACAGTTGAAAACAAGTAAGGAAGGCTAAGTTCGGGTGTAACCGAACATTACATACTCAGTTGAGAGCTATGGAGACAAGATAAGGAAAATCACCATGTAGGAAAATGAACCTAGGGTAACCCTGGAATGTGGTTGTATGACATGTGTATCAAATGGAAGGTATTAAAGAGTATTTTAAGAGAGAGTAGGCCATAGTTCTATGGATGGACGCCATTTAGGGATATCGCCATAAAGGTGGACCAGGGCTGACTCTAGAATGTGTTTGTACGATATGGGTATCAAATGAAAGGTGATAATGAGTACTTTAAAAGGGAATGGGCTTTAGTTCTATAGGTGAACGCCTTTTCGAGAAATCGCCATAAAGGTGGACCAGGGGTGACTCTAGAATATGTTTGTACGATATGGGTATCAAATGAAAGCTGTTAATGAATATTTTGAAAAGCAGTGATCCTTAGTTCCATAGGTGGACGCCGTTTCGAGATATCGCCATAAAGGTGGACCAGGGGTGTCTCTAGTTGTACGATATGGGAATCAAATGAAAGGTGTTACTGAGCATTTTAAGAGGGAGTGGGCATTAGGTCTATAGGTGCACGCCTTTTCGAAATGTCGCCATTAGGGTGGGCCAGGGGTGACTCCAGAATGTGTTTGTATGATATGGGTATCAAATGAAAGATGGTAATGAGTATTTTAAAAGGGAGTAATCCTTAGTTCTATAGGTGGACGCCTTTTCGAGATATCGCCATAAAGGTGGACCAATGGTGACTCTAGAATGTTTGTACGATATGGGTATCAAATGAAAGGTGCTACTGAGCATTTTAAGAGGAAGTGGGAATGAGGTCTATAGGTGGACGCCTTTTCGAGGTATCTTCATTAGGGTGGGCCAGGGGTGACTCTAGATTGTGTTTGTACGATATGGGTATCAAACGAAAGGTGTTACTGATCATTTTAAGATGGAGTGGGCATTAGGTCTATAGGTGGACGCCTTTTCGAGATATCGCCATTAGGGTGGGCCAGGGGTGACTCTAGAATGTTTGTACGATATGGGTATCAAACGAAAGGTGTTACTGAGCATTTTAAGAGGGAGTGGACATTAGGTATATAGGTGGTCGCCTTTTCGAGATATCGCAATTAGGGTGGGCCAGGGGTGACTCTAGAATGTTTGTACGATATGGGTATCAAACGAAAGGTGTTACTGAGCATTTTAAGAGGGAGTGGGCATTAGGTCTATAGGTGGACGCCTTTTCGAGATATCGCCATTAGGGTGGGCCAGGGTGATTCTAGAATGTGTTTGTACGATATGGATATCAAATTAAAAGTATTAATGAGGGTTTTAAAAGCGAGTGGCCCTTAGATGTATATGTGAAGGCGTTCTCGCTATATCGACCAAAATGTGGACCAGGTGATCCAGAAAATCATCTGTCGGGTACTGCTAATTTATTTATATATGCAATACCACTAACAGTATTCCTGCCAAGATTCCAAGGGCTGTTGATTTCGCCTTGTAGAACTTTTTCATTTTCTTCTACTTAATATGGTAGGTGTCACACCCATTTTACAAAGTTTTTTCCAAAGTTATATTTTGCGTCAATAAACCAATCCAGTTACCATGTTTCATCCCTTTTTTCGTAGTTGGTATAGAATTATGGCATTTTTTTCATTTTTCGTAATTTTCGATATCGATAAAGTGGGCGTGGTTATGGTCGGATTTCGGCCATTTTTTATACCAAGATAAAGTGAGTTCAGATAAGTACGTGGGCTAAGTTTAGTAAAGATATATCGGTTTTTGCTCAAGTTATTGTGTTAACGGCCGAGCGGAAGGACAGACGGTGGACTGTGTATAAAAACTGGGCGTGGCTTCCACCGATTTCGCCCATTTTCACAGAGAACAGTTATCGTCACAGAATCTATGCTCCTACCAAATTTGAGAAGGATTGGTAAATTTTTGTTCGACTTATGGCATTAAAAGTATTCTAGACAAACTAAATGAAAATGGGCGGATCCACGCCCATTTTGAAATTTTCTTTTATTTTTGGATTTTGTTGCATCATATCATTACTGGAGTTGAATTTTGACTTAATTTACTTATATACAGTAAAGATATTAACTTTTTTGTTAAAATTTGAATTTAAAAAAAATTTTTTTTTAAAAAGTGGGCGTGTTCTTCATCCAATTTTGCTAATTTTTATTTAGCACATATATAGTAATAGTAGTAACGTTCCTGCCAAATTTCGTCATGATATCTTCAACGACTGCCAAATTACAGCTTGCAAAACTTTTAAATTACCTTCTTGTAAAAGTGGGCGGTGCCACGCCCATTGTCCAAAATCTTACTAGTTTTCTATTCTGCGTCATAACTTCAACCCATCTACCAAGTTTCATCGCTTTAGCCGCCTTTGGCAATGAATTATCGCATTTTTTCGGTTTTTCGAAATTTTCGATATCGAAAAAGTGGGCGTGGTTATAGTCCGATATCGTTCATTTTAAATAGCGATCTGAGATGAGTGCTCAGGAACCCACATACCAAATTTCATCAAGATACCTCAAAATTTACTCAAGTTATCGTGTTAACGGACGGACGGACGGACGGACGGACGGACATGGCTCAATCAAATTTTTTTTCGATCCGGATTATTTTGATATATGGAAGTCTATATCTATCTCGATTCCTTTATATATGTACAACCAACCGTTATCCAATCAAACTTAATATACTCTGTGAGCTCTGCTCAACTGAGTATAATAAGTAAAATTGTTATCAAACCAGATTCTTATCAGATGCACAACTGATGGGTAACAGATTTACCAGATTCTTATCACATACACAGCTGATAAATAACAGATTTTTTCGATCGCTCGTTTAAAATCATGTCAAATAATCATATGATCTTGCTAAGACCATGAAAGTATTAAGAAAAACTAAAAAGAATATTTTGATAGTTTTGGAAATTTACAGCCACCGATTGAACTGATTAATTATCTGAAGTCACCCATACATTACAATTATGAACAGAAAGAAAAATACAACACAGTAATATGTGATCAATTATGTTTAAAATTTTTATTTAATAAAAATAAATTATATAAAATATAAATTGTTTATTATTTTTTTCTTAAATGTATTACAGTAAAGTACTACTATAAGGTTTCGAAATTACCATAAGCATAAGTATCAATATGGTTTTCTCGTACAATTCGCTTTTCATATTGCTTAGAGCTACTTTATAAATATTATGTGTATAAACCGTATGTAATTTAGATCTAAATGTATACATTGATGCATTATACAATTTATTTTCCAACAGACATTTCCTAAAATCACTTAAACTCAATGCAGAAGTTACACACTTTTATATTCCCTTAATTTATATCGTTATCAATTTTAAATGAATACATTTTTGCTCTTAAACCTATAAACTCTTTTATTAACTTCCCATTATATTCATCCTTCATCATACCTAGAACCTTCTTATTCAACTGAGGAAAATTAAAAATATTTTCCTTTGGATATGAGGATGTATCGAAAAATTTTGAAATATCATCTCGAATATCATTATAAAAGTCATCAGTTTGAATATCATATATGAATGAATCAGTATCCATATAATTCAAAGCAATATTATTTTTATATTTCTCTTTGATATAATCATAATGAAAACTATACATTTTAAATTTAGAAAGTTCTAATACGGTAAAACCAATATGTATAGGTTTATTGTACAGAGTTAACACTTGTTTCAATTGAATCGCTATTAAATTATTAGAAAATTTGCTTAGACTATGGAAATTTGGTTTTGCTATTAAGGCCCCAGCACCTAATTTTTTCCTACCTCTTCCCCCAATACTAGTATTTTCCAATTTTTACTAATTTAACATCTACTCTTTTATCTACATTTTCCGTAGTTTTCCCATACACAGCATTATTCAATAATTTAAAGAAATTTTCCTCAAACTTATTTGCTGCTAATGCTCTATGATAATTATTTAAATCAATATATTTTTTTAGCCAATCTGATTGATTAAATTGTAGAATTATATGAATTTTCATTAATACAAGTGCATGTTTAATACATTGTTGTAAATTTCTATAGTGAATAATATATTTTATTTTGTTTGTCAAATCACCAATCAACTTTGAGTTTTTCATTGAGCCAACTTTTTTATTTTCAAAACGGAATGGTAAATCATTATGAATAGTGTGAGTGGTTATGGGATAATCTAAATCTACTTCTAATATGTATCCGACTAAAAAATCTTCTATTATGCTAAAAACGTCAAACTTCTCTACGTTTTCAATCCATTCAAAATTATTATGAGGGAGATATTGTGACATAGCATAACTATATAAATTATTAACTTCTAAATAAACTATATAATTTGAACCCTTAGTCTCATCGTAATCACTTAAATATTTATTGTTAGCAACTGAACGCCATTTGCAACATTGAACAATCCCGCCTCTAATTACCGACATTATAAAATTATGCATGTTTTCATCAGTAAACAATTCTAATTCTATTCTAGTTATTTTGAGGATTACGTCCCAAGATAATCCTGAAGATGTATAATATTGACAAGGGTCTAGTCGATAAATTCCTTTACATAATTTTCTAAAATTTTCAAAAATGTCACTGAGGAGTAGCACATCAATATATATAAAGCAATTTAGATTCTGGGTCATTTGTGTACCGATAAATCGCATTTTTTGCCTTGAAGGGTTAATGATGGAACTGTATATCGAATTGTGTATTAATCTAAAAGTATGTACCCATGTATTGCAATTTTTTTTTTTTTTTTGGAATTTTGCTTGGGTGAAGAGATATACATAATAAACGGTTTATTGACAATCACTGACATTCAAACAGATTATTGTGTATATCTCTTGAACCAAACAAAATTTTCAAATTTTTTTGTTTCACTATATAGCAGCTTACTTGTAGATTAAGGCACAGTTCGATTCAAGGTTCTATCGTTAATGGTTAAGGCGCTAAGTACATTAATCGGTTTTTCGATTATTATTATTCCTTCTTTGTATATCTCTTGAACCGTTAATGATGAAACCTTGAATCGAATTGCACCTTAATCTACAAGTAATTCGGTATACGATACGAAAAGAAAATTTGGAAAATCGCAATTTGTTCAAGAGATTCTTTTATTTGGTTATTTGTGTACCGATAAATTCGATTTTCACTTTGAAGGGTTAATGATGGAACTTAATATCAAATTGTGGATCGATCTACAGGTGGGTATCTATGTACAGCAAAAACAAAAATTTATCATTTGGCTTGGTTCAAGAGATAAACGCAAAAGGAGCAATAATAATCGAAAAACCGATTAATGCACTTAGCGCCTTAACCGTTAACGATAGAACCGTGAATGAAAATGTGTTTAAGTCTACAAGTGGGTAGCTATGCAATGAAATAAAAAAAAAGCTCTTTGAAATTTTGTTTGGTTAAAGAGATATACAGTTAGCTTAATGTGAAAATGTGCTAAGTCAACTTTTACGAATTTTACAGGAGACGAAAAAAATGAATAATTTTTGAAATAACCTTTTTTTCAAAACTGTGTATGAGGATACCTTAGTTGCAATACTTTTGAGTGTAGAAGCTTTGAAAAAGATAAATAAAAATCATGTATGTTAACCCAGCAGCTATTTTATGACTTAGCCCAATTTCCGCACTCAAAACAAATTTTTTCTCCTGACTTAGCACTTTTTACTCAATATGTTTCCCCATCACTCCTCACCTTTAATGATTGAAATATAACACTAAAACTATATATTTCACAAAAAATACTATTTATTTGTCAAACTATATCAAACGGTTCTGATCTGGACTCTTTTGCCGGATGATGCGCAGACAATAATTTTTTAAATTCAAACAAATGCTGTGTTGTGTCTCATTCCAAAAGACAAATGATACATACTTTATCTACAAACTAAATGCTACAACTCTCAATCGTTGTCAAGAGAGTTAAGACTTGCGTGTAATTTTTGACTCCAAACTCTCTTTTTCTAGTCACATTGACTTCGTTGTTTCAAAATTTGTTGCAATGGTTGGGTTCAGTAGACGTAATACCTGTGACTTTAAGGACCCTATGACGTTGAAGGCACTATATATATCCTTGGTTGTTGTTGTTGTTGTAGCAGTTCTTCGCCCCATCCAATAGGTGTGACCGATCACAAATTGTCATCAATATCCTCTAACGGGAGTCCAAGGAAACTTGCTGTTTCAACAGGGGCGGATAATAATGAGAGGGGTGTTAGAGGCGTTGGTTCCACATTACAATTGAAGAGAAGGTTGGTGTCATGTGGGGACACATTGCAAGCAGGGCATACATTTTGTATGTCGGTGTTGATTCTGAATATGTAAAAGTTTAACATGTTACAGTATCCAGATCGAAGTTGGGCTAGGGTGACTCGCGTTTCCCTAGGGAGTGTGCGTTCCTCCTATGTAAGTTTGGGGTATTGTTCTTCGAGTAAAGGATTCAACGGGCAATTCCTGACATAGAGGTCCGACGCCTGTTTGCGGAGTTCACTGAGGACCTGCTTATGTTTTTTGGTTTCATACGGCTGTGTTCTCAGGTGCCGCATTTCCTCATAATGCTTACGGATATGACTCCTTAAGCCCCTGCGCGGTATTGGCCCATCAATCAAATGTCTGTTGGGATGCCCAGGTTTCTGGGTATTCAACAGGAACTGCTTGTTAGCATTTCATTTCTCTCCCTGATGGGGAGTATTCTCTCCTCATTATGTAGACGGTGTTCTGACGACATAACAAAGACAACCCGTGGCGGTTCTAAGGGCAGTACTTTGGCAGGCCTGTTGCTTTTTCCAGTGGGTAGTCTTTAGGCTTGGCGACCATATCGGGGACGCGTACCATGCAATCGGCTGGCCACTTGCTTTGTAAGTGGAAATGAGCGTTTCTTTATCTTTTCCCCAAGTACTGCCAGCAAGAGATTTGAGGATTTTATTACGACTCTGGATTTTCGGTACAATTGCGGCTTAATGCTCACCAAAATGTAGATCTTGATCGAACGTCACACGATTTTGGGGTGTGGGACAGTCGGTAGCGTAGTGCCATTGACGTGGATGTTCAAAATGGTCGACATTTGGGACGTCCATGTTGTAAATAAGGTTGCCGATAATTTAGTCGGTGATAATGTCAGGTTTCGCGAGGTGAAAAAGCTGAACAGATCAGGGAGGTAGCCGTTTATTTTGTTACAAAGCTCATCGATCTGTGGGCCTGGGCCTGTGGCCATTATTGTGCAGTCGTCGGCGTAAGAAGCGATAGCAACTCCTTCTGGTGGCGAAGGTCTCTAGCTTTGATATGTAGAAGTTAAACAAAAGTGGGGCTGGGCACCACCCTGTAGGACCCCTTGTTTAATTCGTATTGGTTTTAATGTTGCGTTTCTAAATTACACCGCTGCCTGCCGGCCACCCAGATAATTTGCTGTCCACCTTTTAAGAAATGGGGGAAGGGTAGACGCTTCAATATCTTGCAGTAACGTGCCATGGTTTACCGTATCAAAAGCTTTTGATAGGTCTAGCGCAACGATTACTTTTCTGTGGTGGGGGGTTTGATTTAAACCGCAATTTATCTGGGTGCTAATGGCATTTAGCGCGGTGGTTTTGCTGTGAAGTTTTCTAAAGCCATGCTGATGGCAGGATAGGTGCAAAATTGCTTTGAAATAGGGGAGCAAAATGGCTTTAAGCGTCTTAGCTACTGGCGATAGGAGATATATCGGGCGAGTCATTCTCCTATGTTAGCTGGCTTCTCAGTCTTTAGTAGCGGGACCACCTTGTCATTTTTCATTTTCCGGGAATGACAAAGGTGGACAGATAGCTTGAAGACATGTGCTAAATATTTGAAACCCTCTTTTCCTAGCTTTTAAGCATCGGCATGGCTATGCCGTCTGGGCCCACTGCTTTAGATGGTTTAGCTTGACCGATGGCATCCTCAACCTCTTTGGCGGTGATCGTAATTGGGGACGCGCTGAATTTATGTTTGTATGCGTTTCTTTTGGCCCTCCGTATAACTTTGTCACCCGTCGAATGCATTATGTATTGTCGGCAAAAAGCGTTCGCGCATTTTTTCGCATCCGACAGCACTTTATCGCCAAAGGCGATGAAAATTTTGTCGTTGTGCTTGGACCGATTCGATAGGGACTTTACGGTGGACCAAAGCTTACCCACACCGGCAGAGAGGTTACAACAACTTAGATGCTCCTCCCATTTCACCCGCTTATGTTCATCCACAAGTAATCTGATGCGTTAGATTATATCCCTTATTTGGGGGTCGAAGGGATCGAGCTGTCTTATACGGTCATGTTCTCTCGCTAAGTTTGCGGCCTCCGCCGGAAAATGGGGTCGAACTTCGGGAATTCTTCCGGTGGGAATAAAGCGAGCCGAGGCGGATTCAATGACCTTGCGGAAAGCACGCTCCCCTTGGCTAGCATCAGTTGGGATAGGGAGGGCAGCAAAGCGGCTATCTATAAAGGATTTGTGTCCATCCCACTTTCCTTTTTTAAATTTATGAAAGTGCGTTTTCCGGTGCCGATGAATTCGGCAGTACGCTAGAGCGAAATAAGTATTGGGAGGTGGTCGGATGCCAGTGTTACCATCGGCTGCTAGTTGACGCCCTGCGCTCACGATTGATATATCTGACGAACTGTGACAGCTTCCTACCATACGAGTGGGGGCGTCTCCGTTTACTGTGCAGAACGTCGTTTCTTCTATTTGATCCACCAACATCTCACCCCTACTGTCCGCCCGCAAGCTTGAATGCCTTAGGTCGTGATGGGGATTGAAATCGCCTAAGATAATGCGTTTGAACTTTGTAAACCCAGCAAGAAATCGAGCGACGCACACACACACACATGCATACATTTGCGGTTTTGAACGGATGCGCCTAACTGTAGGCAACGAAATTGTTTTGTTGCTTTGCGGTGTCATACGTATTAGGTGCACGATATAGATCGGCCAGAACACAAACCGAAAGAACAGAATCGCCTAAATGTGGGCAACGAAATTGTTTTGCTGTATATATGTTTGTCGGTGTGTATATACTTAATCAACTTGTGGATTAATATACGCATAAAAACCTACCATCTGCAAAAACGAAATCGATTCATAATTAGAAGAGATCTTCACAACAAATATGTACAAGGAAATTCCCGGTATCATTATTAAAGATTACAGTGACCTTGTTAGCAAACTCCGAGTCAAGTTTAATATATAACAGTTCAATATAAGTAAAATTGATATCAAACCAGATTCTTATCAGATGCACAACTGATGGGTAACAGATTTAGCAGATTCTTATCAGATATACAGCTGATAAATAACAGATTTTTTCGATCGCTCGTTTAAAATCATGTCAAATAATCATATGATCTTGCTAAGACCATGAAAGTATTAAGAAAAACTAAAAAGAATATTTTGATAGTTTTGGAAATTTACAGCCACCGATTGAACTGATTAATTATCTAAAGCACCCATACATTACAATTATGAGCAGAAGGAAAAATACAACACAGTAATATGTGATCAATTATGTTTAAAATTTTTATTTAATAAAAATAAATTATATAAAATATAAATTGTTTATTATTTTTTTCTTAAATGTATTACAGTAAAGTACTACTAAGCATAAGTATCAATATGGTTTTCTCGTACAATTCGCTTTTCATATTGCTTAGAGCTACTTTATAAATATTATGTGTATAAACCGTATGTAATTTAGATCTAAATGTATACATTGATGCATTATACAATTTATTTTCCAACAGACATTTTCTAAAATCACTTAAACTCAATGTAGAAGTTACACACTTTTATATTCCCTTAATTTTTTTAGTTTCATTTATATCGTTATCAATTTTAAATGAATACATTTTTGCTCTTAAACCTATAAACTCTTTTATTAACTCCCCATTACATTCATCCTTCATCATACCTAGAACCTTCTTATTCAACTGAGGAAAATTAAAAATATTTTCTTTTGGATATGAGGATGTAACGAAAAATTTTGAAATATAATCACGAATATCATTATAAAAGTCATCAGTTTGAATATCTATGAATGAATCAGTATCCATATAACTCAAAGCAGTAATATTTTTATATTTCTCTTTGATATAATCATAATGAAAACTATACATTTTAAATTTAATAAGTTCTAATACGGTAAAACCAATATGTATAGGTTTATTGTACAGAGTTGACACTTGTTTCAATTGAATCGCTATTAAATTATTAGAAAATTTGCTTAGACTATGGAAACTTGGTTTTGCTATTAAGGCCCTAGCACCTAATTTTTTCCTACCTCTTCCCCCAATACTAGTATTTTCCCAATCTTGTACAAATTTAACATCTACTCTTTTATCTACATTTTCCATAGTTTTCCCATACACAGCATTATTCAATAATTTAAAGAAATTTTCCTCAAACTTATTTGCTGCTAATGTTCTATGATAATTATTTAAATCAATATATTTTTTTAGCCAATCTGATTGATTAAATTGTAGAATTATATGAATTTTCATTAATAAAAGTCCATGTTTAATACATTGTTGTAAATATCTATAATGAATAATATATTTTATTTTGTTTCTCAAATCACCAATCAACTTTGAGTTTTTCATTGAGCCAACTTTTTTATTTTCAAAACAGAATGGTAAATCATTATGAATAGTGTGAGTGGTTATGGGATAATCTAAATCTACTTCTAATATGTATCCGACTAAAAAATCTTCTATTATGCTAATAACGTCAAACTCCTCTACGTTTTCAATCCATTCAAAATTATTATGAGGGAGATATTGTGACATAGCATAACTATATAAATTATTAACTTCTAAATAAATTATATAATTTGAAGCCTTAGTCTCATCGTAATCATTTAAATATTTATTGTTAGCAACTGAACGCCATTTGCAACATTGAACAATCCCGCCTCTAATTCCCGACATTATAAAATTATGCATGTTTTCATCAGTAAACAACTCTAATTCTATTCTAGATTTTGAGCATTGCGCCCCAAGATAATCCTGAAGATGTATAATATTGACAAGGGTCTAGTCGATAAATTCCTTTACATAATTTTCTAAAATTTTCAAAAATGTCACTGAGGAGTAGCACATCTACTTTTAGATATAATAATAAATAATCTAATAAATTGGAACAATTAAATGTTGTCCAAACATTTTGTGCATGCTGATAATCATCGATGCTACACGATTCATTTGATAATTTATTAAAGAAATGTGAACGATCAGGTAATTGTGTTTCGTTGAGACGTTCTTCTGAATCTAAGTAGTCATATGGAAAAATACCTTTACGTTTCATTAAATCAAAGTGATGATCGTTGAGGAAATATGCCTTTGTTAATTCTAAATCATTATTACTTAAATTCTTAGCTAAACTGTCTAACCTAGAAGGCATGAATCGAAATGAGTCTAAAAACCTAAGTTCAATGGTATATTTATTATTAACATATATTCTCTTTTATATTCAAATATACAACTCTTTGTTTAAGGGAATAATATTTATATCCCCCTATACAGATGAAAACTCTTTAATAAATAAATGGCAATCATATTTAGATAAATTATGAAAAAATATTGGAATAAAATTTGATATCTGATATTCTAAATTACATTTATTATGTGCTGGACCTCTATATTTACCAGTTAAATGACAATGGTCTGCTACCCTATCATTCAATAAAAGTTCTATTCCACAATTATGATAAAATATATCCTCGTTTTGGCGCCTAAGTTGGTTGGTAGTTAATGAATGCATTCTAAATATTTTACTCAAATATAGGTGATAAATATCTAAAATATCATAGAAAATACTTTTAAACAAGTAAGGAAGGTTAAGTTCGGGTGTTACCGAATATTACATACTCAGTTGAGACTCTCAACTTGAGAGCTATGGTGACAACATAAGGGAAAATAACCATGTAGGAAAATGAACCGAGGGTAACCGTTGAATGTGTTTGTATGACATGTGTATCAAATGAAAGGTATTAAAGAGTATTTTATGAGGGAGTGGGCCATAGTTCTATAGGTGGACGCCATTTAGGGATATCGCCATAAAGGTGGACCAGGGCTGACTCTAGAATTTGTTTTGTACGATATGGGTATCAAGTGAAAGATGTTAATGAGAATTTTAAAAGGCGTGGGCTTAGTTCTATAGGTGGACGCCTTTTCGAGATATCGCACATAAAGGTGGATCAGGGTTCACTCTAGAATTTGTTTGTATGATATGGGTATCAAATGAAAGGTGTTAATTAATATTTTAAAAGGGAGTGATCCTTAGATCCATAGGTGGACCCCGTGTCGAGATATCGCCATAAAGGTGGATCGGGGGTGACCCTAGAATTGTTTGTACGATATGGGTATCAAATGAAAGGGGTTAATGAGTATTTTAAAAGGGAGTGGGCCTTAGTCCTGTAGGTGGATGCCTTTTCGACATATCGCCATAAAGGTGGACCAAGTGTGACTCTAGAATGTGTTTGTACGATATGGGTATCAAATTAAAGATATTAATGAGGGTTTTAAAAGGGGGTGGTGGTAGATGTATAGCTGGTCGCCTTTTCGAGATATCGCCATAAAGGTGGACCAGGGGTGACTCTAGAATTTGTTTTGTACGATATGGGTATCAAGTGAAAGATGTTAATGAGAATTTTAAAAGGCGTGGGCTTAGTTCTATAGGTGGACGCCTTTTCGAGATATCGCACATAAAAGTGGATCAGGGTTCACTCTAGAATTTGTTTGTATGATATGGGTATCAAATGAAAGGTGTTAATTAATATTTTAAAAGGGAGTGATCCTTAGATCCATAGGTGGACCCCGTGTCGAGATATCGCCATAAAGGTGGATCGGGGGTGACCCTAGAATTTGTTTGTACGATATGGGTATCAAATGAAAGGGGTTAATGAGTATTTTAAAAGAGAGTGGGCCTTAGTCCTATAGGTGGACGCCTTTTCGAGATATCGCCATAAAGGTGGACCAGGTGTGACTCTAGAATGTGTTTGTACGATATGGGTATCAAATTAAAGGTATTAATGAGGGTTTTAAAAGGGAGTGGTGGTAGATGTATAGCTGGTCGCCTTTTCGAGATATCGCCATAAAGGTGGACCAGGGTGACTCTAGAATTTGTTTTGTACGATATGGGTATCAAGTGAAAGATGTTAATGAGAATTTTAAAAGGCGTGGGCTTAGTTCTATAGGTGGACGCCTTTTCGAGATATCGCACATAAAAGTGGATCAGGGTTCACTCTAGAATTTGTTTGTATAATATGGGTATCAAATGAAAGTTGTTAATTAATATTTTAAAAGGGAGTGATCCTTAGATCCATAGGTGGACCCCGTCTCGAGATATCGCCATAAAGGTGGATCGGGGGTGACCCTAGAATTTGTTTGTACGATATGGGTATCAAATGAAAGGGGTTAATGAGTATTTTAAAAGGGAGTGGGCCTTAGTCCTATAGGTGGACGCCTTTTCGAGATATCGCCATAAAGGTGGACCAGGGGTGACTCTAGAATTTGTTTGTACGATATGGGTATCAAATGAAAGGGGTTAATGAGTATTTTAAAAGGGAGTGGGCCTTAGTCCTATAGGTGGACGCCTTTTCGAGATATCGCCATAAAGGTGGACCAGAGGTGACTCTAGACTTTGTTTGTACGATATGGGTATTAAATTAAAGGTATTAATGAGGGTTTTAAAAGGGAGTGGTGGTAGTTGTATATGTGAAGGCGTTTTCCAGATATCGACCAAAATGTATACCAGGGTGACCCAGAACATCATCTGTTGGATACCGCTAATTTATTTATATATGTAATATATAATTCCTGCCAAGATTTCAAGGGTTTTTTATTTCGCCCTGCAGAACTTTTTCATTTTCTTCTACTTAATATGGTAGGTGTCACACCTATTTTACAAAGTTTTTTTCTAAAGTTATATTTTGCGTCAATAAACCAATCCAATTACCATGTTTCATTCCTTTTTCGTATTTGGTATAGAATTATGGCATTTTTTTAATTTTCGTAATTTTTTTAAATTTTTATAACAACACAAAGGGAGTTCAGATAAGTACGTGAACTGAGTTTGGTAAAGATATATCGATTTTTGCTCAAGCTATCGTGTTAACGGCCGAACGGAAGGACAGACGGTCGACTGTGTATAAAAACTGGGCGTGGCTTCAACCGATTTCGCCCTTTTTCACAGAAATAAGTTATCGTCTCAGAATCTAAGCCCCTACCAATTTCACAAGAATTGGTAAATTTTTGTTCGACTTATGGCATTAAAAATCCTAGACAAATTACATGAAAAAGGGCGGAGCCACGACCATTTGAAATTTTCTTTTATTTTTGTATTTTGTTGCACCATATCATTACTGGAGTTGGATGTTGACATTATTTACTTATATACTGTAAAGATATTAAAGTTTTTGTTAATATCTTTACAAAATAACTCAAAGTTAAGTTTGATGCTTTCATGCTTTTCTATAGATTTCTGTAAAACTGCAGATAATTCATTAAAACGTTTTTCAAAAACATGTTCAACAATTAAATCATTGGGTTGATCGCTTTCCAAAACGTATGTCTCAATACGATTATTAAACATAGCGTTAATACATTTAACATTACTATTTACATTATACAAACAATTCTTTTTATGCATATTTATTCTCAAGTGTGCTGCCCATACATTTTGTTTCACATGAATTTTACATTGCTCGCAAAAAATTGGGGCTTTTTTATAACTTGATGTTTCATTCCAATATGTCTATCTAAATTCCTTTTCGCAAGAACTACACGGATACATTTTTGATTTTTTATTAATTGGCTTTTTCGAGCTTTTTTCCTTTGAAATTGCTTTTAAATCCTTAAGAGCTTGATTCATAATGTGGAATATGCCTACAATAAGCAACGGTGTTAAAGATGTAACGATGTATTAGTATTAAAGTTTATTACTGTTTACTAGAAGTGATCCTGGTTAAACCCGGCTGAAAATCCTTATATAATGTTTATCCGTGAAATATAGATGAGTGCTGAGCGGCTTTAAACAATTTACTACATTTTTTTTTTACTGAAAAGATGTCCAATTTATATACATTGAGACAAGTAGCTCTTATCTTTCTGAATGTATGTATATGGATGGATGTGCCTGTGTCGGTATGTATTTTGCGGTTTGTTGATATATATATACATGTTGTCATGTTTACGGATAAGCTCTGTTAAAGGTAAAAAGCTCTAACCTTTTTCCTATACATCAGCCGGAATACAAACCGGAAGAACGGATGCGCCACCTAGCCGAATTGTTTTGTTGTATATATATGTGTGTGGATGTGTATATACATTTCCTTTCTCATTTGTCCTTTCTCCATTTGGTTTAGAAACGGCATTTCCATACTACTCCTAGCCGTCATTAAGGAGGATAATCTGCCCCCTAACGAATGGAGACTAGGTTGGATAGCCAACTTTCACTATGGCCCCGATAACGGAGTTCGATTCGTCGAACTGGATATGGCAAGGGGACAAACCACCAGACCAATCGCGAAATTGGTCCTACTACCACCCTCCAGTGAGAGTGAGGAAGATCTGTAACTTCCACCCGTCCACAACAACCAGTTTAACCCAGCTCTCGTTCACCCCCAACGATAACATGGGGATGGCGCGGAGACACGTCCTTCCCGCCCAACGCACCGCAATGCCAGTGGGCGCCGGGGCAGCGCATAGCCGCGTCTATTCCGCTCGACGCTCCACTGACAGAGCGGCCCCCTATCCGCCACGTAAAGAAGGTACCACCACCACTATAGCTCCACGTCAGGCAATCTCTACCGGCTTCAAAAGAGGATGATTGCGGGAAACCTACGTAGCGATGACGATCAACCGATCCATCATAGCTATCGCTCCTACAGCGATCGTACGAATAGAGGCAGGGGCGCCTTCACTTGGTGCGCGCACTGCTTGATCGCTGCGTTCCGACGTCCGTGATTGACGCGCATTTATCCCATGACCTCCAACACGAACGTTGGAGTTGCGCGGGAAGTACGGAGTTACGGACAGAATCACGACCCAGGATACCGTGGTAGCACGACATGCGCACCTGAGCCCAACCGCGACGATTGATTCCTCGGTCGCCGCGCCGTTCCAATTCATGAAACTCGCCGACCAGACGTTTTATCGATCCGCGCCGGTTCTACTGACCCTCGGTTCCGACGTCTACGCCAACAGTATGATCAGTGGCACAACCCCGGCAACGGTCCTCATGCAGCCGACAGTCTTTGGACTGTTCATTTCAGGAGCGTTCCGGCAATAAAGTTCTGGCATCACTCTCACAACCACATCTTGGTTTATATACAATAGAATTTTTATGCCAATCACAAAAATCTACATCTAATTAACAAGGTGCATTAGAACCAAGCAACCCCACGTACATGATCACTAACTGCTCTTTTTTATTCACAGCTCCGTCCAGAGAGGTTGGATTAATGGAAACCGGGAGGTTCAAAGGAGATCATTTTAGAATTTTAATTTATTCAAGTTATCCCGCCTTGGGACGGTTGCTGGCGTACTCATCGGGTTTTTTCGATTTGCTCGCTGCAAGGCGGCCGGCATGTTTAGGCCACCAGCCTCAATATTCCCGACCACCCTAATGCACATTTTTAGCAATATTATTATTTACCGGTAACGGCCCACCCCTGCCGAGCGCTAACTTCAAAGGGGAAAAACTCGACGAAAGTTAGCTATCGGAAGGTGGTGCGGACCTGTTTCGTTTTAAACCCTTTCACTTTGTAACGAAGCTTTTCCTTGCCCCGGTGCTTCTTCAATAAATGCTGGGGTATACTCGCCGTGTCCAAGGTTCGCTTAAAATAAATTTGTATTTCGGGGCACTTTGCAAATCGTTTTCATATAAAATTCACTTTATTGCTTTAACTCCATATACTATAACTATAATATAAACCGTAATAAAAGAAAGATGTGTATATATTATTAACTTTGATGCTTGCTCTATGATTAGTGGTGGGTTAACGATCCCTCGCGTTCTGTGAGGAGCGTTCCGTTAGGACGTCTTGCTGGTCGCTTGGGGTATGTGTAAATGTATCTCAGTGACGCCTTGCGTCGGCGTGTTTCTCTTACGGTTAGCGACTGTGCTGTCTCTGCTGCGGCTTATGTCGTTGCGTCTGCTTGAGTGTAGCTCTGATATGGTTGACGTCGTATGCTTGAGTGATTCTATTACGGCCAACGTCGTATGCTTGCGTGATTCTGCTGCAGCCAACTTCGTATTCTCGCGTGACCCTGCTGCGGCCAACGTCGTATGTTAGCGTCTCTCTGCTGTGGCTAACGTCATATATTTGCGTAGCGCTGCTGCGGACAACGTCGTATATTAGCGTCTCTCTGCTGTGGCCAACGTCGTATGTTAGCGTTTCTCTGCTGTGGCCAACGTCGTATGATAGCGTGACTCTGCTGTGGCCAACTTCGTATATTTGCGTAGCGCTGCTGCGGCCAGCGTCGTACGTTTGTGTAGCTCTGCCTTGGCCAACGTCGTATGTGTGCGTAGCTCTACCGCGGCCAACGTCGTGTATTAGCGTGACTCTGCTGTGGTCAACGTCGTGTGCTTGAGTGACTCTGCTGTTTCTGCCGAGGCTTTCAGCGGTGGTGCGCGGGCTCGTGACGCTGTAGAGCGGTCAAAACCAGCTTACCCACAATCCTCAGCCCACGACTTTCTCATAGGAAGGGAACTGTCTGGCGATGGTCAAAACCGATACGCCTTTCAGATGCCCTTCAATTGCTGCTCGGGTAACAATCACAACTTCGCGTCCCGTGAGGTGAAATCCATTAGCCTCGGTAGAGTTACGTTGTGGCGTTTCCTTCAATTCATTGCTACTACGGATACCGACGTACTTCTGTCACGGTTGACGTTTTGTTGAGCGCCAGATCACGATGCTGTGGAGGACGTTTGCTTACGAGAGAGCGAGCGTTGGCTAATGCATTGTAGAGCGGCCAAAAACAGCTTACCCACAATTCTTAGTCCACGCCTTTCTCCTATGAACCGCACTGGCTTGCAATGGTCAAAACCGATATGCCTTCCAGAGCGCTCCAATAGTAGCTCCGGTCGCAACCACAACCGCCTGCTGACTGCCTGCTGTCTTCTTGTGCTACCTATTTCATATCCAATGCTCTTGTTGTTGCTAGCATAGTTCGTTGCGTTGCCATGTTTACGGTGTTGCTATGGAGTGTTTCGGCAACTGGTTGTGCTAGTGATGTTTCAGAGACTTGTTTGTGTTTCGTGTTGTGTTGGCTATGTTGCTGATCGTGTCCTTATGTAGAGTTTTATTTGTGTTGCGTTGTCTGTGTTACTGATTCTGTGTTGTAGGGCGGTGCTTTTTTGTGGGCCAAATTAATGGTATATATTTGGTCCTCACACTCCCCCCCCCCCCCCCTTCGGCGATTTAAACCTCCGTGTCTACTACTTGTCTCGTTACCTTCCTTCTGGTCATCGTGACTTTGTATTTATCGGTTCGGAATTTTACCCGGGGGTTGCACTCTCTTCGTCCATGTCGATAAAAACTTCCCGTAATTTGGTTGCTATTTCTAGAAACTGGTCTGCAGCCGGACCCTCCGCATCCTCGGCGTATATTGTCGTTCCCTGCACGTGCTAAGGTCCCTTTGTTGGGTTCGCCTCCTCCTGCACGTAGCGTTGACGCTTTTGGCGAACTTGTCGTTGAAATTTTCCATGTTGCTCATGATGACTCCGATTTGTATTTTGTTTAGATATTCTTAGCAAATGACGTGACACCTCGATGGTTTGCGCTCGAGTGACTAGTACCGGTCTGGTGTCCTCTGATCCCTGCATGGTTTTTTTTTTGGGGTTTATTTAGTTTTTGATTATTTCTATTATTTCCTGATTTCGTGGTTTCGCCGGCGTTCGCTGAATGGTATGCCTTTAGCTCGGCGATGCTTGCCGTCTTCTCCTTCCCGCTATCGATTTTCCTTAGTTTACCTATTACTGGGGAAATATACCCCAGGATATGGTAAGGGCCATCATACTTGGGGGCCAATTTCGCTGCAAATCTTTTCGTTGCCTTGGACAAGTGGTGCTCCTTGGCCAGGACTAATTTGCCAACTACGGGGTTCCATTTTCTCCGCCGTAGGTTATAATGACGTGCTTGATCTACTGCAGATCGCTCCATATCCTGCCACACTATTCTAAAGGCTTCCTGCATTCTGTTGGACTTCCCTTCGGCCGTGGTGTGAGTTGCACCTGTCCCAACGTTGACTTCATCGAATAGGGCTCCTGGCAGTCGTGGCTCCCGTCCTTGCACGAGGAAAGCTGGGCCGTAGCCTGTAGAGGCGTTGACACTTTTTTTTATCGCTAGCGCAGTTTCAGAAAGGAGGTCGTCCCATCGCTTGTGCTTTGCGTTGGTAAGATGCGCTATGATTCTCTTAATGGTCCTGCTTGCTCGTTCTGTTTGATTTTCTTGGGGGGTATAGGGTGCGGTGTATTGTTCTCGTACCCCGATTTCCTTGAGGTAGCGCTGCAAGAGCGTACTACAAAACTGTTCGGCGTTGTCGGATATTTGTACTTTGGGGACGCCAAGCTTTGCGAGGATGCGTTCCCTGAAAACCCGTCGAAGGCCGTCTGCGGTAGCACGCCTCATGGGGATCAATTCCATCCACTTGCTGAATCGGTTGAAAAATACCAGTAACATCGTGCCTCCGTGTGTAGACCGCGGTAGGGGTCCAACGAAGTCGACGCATATCGTGACAAATGGTTCCTGGGCTACCTGTGAGAGCATTTTTCCGGCTGGATTTTGTCGTGTTTCCTTGTATTTCTGGCAGAATTCGCACTGACGTACATACCGGCTGATGTCACGGAACATACCGGGCCAATAATATCTGTTGGCGATTCGTGTTACTGCCTGGCGGATACCCGTGTGTCCCGCTTTTGGTATGTCATGATTTTCCTGTAGTAATCGCTGTCTGAGTGGTGTGGGCACACACAGTTTCCATGATACCGCCTCTTCGTCGTGTGACCGGCAGTGAATATGGCGGTATAACTGTCCATCTTGTATCGTATAGTCGGCGTATTTCTCCGGGTTGGTTCGTACTTCACCGACACGCTTGTGCCACCACTTGCATTGTGGTTCCGTTGTCATTGCAAGTTGTATGCAATCCGCCTCGCTTTATATACCATTGTGTTTATTGCTGGGTACGTCGTCATTAATTCTATTAATGGTGTCATACCTGTCGTCACTCGTACTCGGTGGTGTTACACTCTGAATGGTCTCTGACGTGGCTCCCATCGATGTGTGCTGAGCAAGGGATCTGGTTAATACTAGGTGGCCTCCTCCACATGATATGGCTACTCCAATACTCCCTAGCGTGTATAGGCCAAGTATAACGTCGTCAATTGCCCCGGGCATCACATGTAGGACTGTGTGAAGTGACGAACCGCCTAGGCGTACCTCTGTCCTTACGGTGTCGAAGAGCATAGTGCTATCTCCGCTGGCCATTGTTACTTCAATGGCAACTCTTAACTTCTCCCCGCTTCCAGAACTCACCACGTGGTTCGCGAGGGTAGCTAAAACAAAACTCCTTGAAGCCCCTGTGTCGATAACTGTCTCCGACGATACTGTCCCAATCTGAGCTGGGGCGTAAAGGCGACCGTGTTCCTGGTACATGACTACTGCTGATTCGGCGCTGTGTTCAGTGGGCTCACCGCGCCTTGTCCTTGGTGACGCCCTTCGTCGTTTCCCTGACGTCGACGGCAGCATTTAATCGTGCGTATATCGTTCCGACCGCACTCCCAACAAAAAATTTTCCGTGGGTAACGACATCTCCTCGCATAGTGTCCTTCTTAGCCACACCTCCTACATACGCTATTCTGATCGAAAGCCCGAGTTTCTGGTGGTGAGTGGCGCTGTGCGCTCGGTGGATGCTGGTGGTCGTTCCGACTGTGGTTATGAACCTGTAGTTTTGCCACCAACGACGTGCCTCGCTATTTCGCGACGTATGCATCTGATACTCTTCTGTGACCTTCGTGGATACGTTCATATTCCTCGGCGAGAGAGATGAGTTCTCCTAGGGTGTTGAAATCCCTTCTGCAAATGTAGAGTAAATAATCGGGGTGGATATTGCGGAAGATTCTTTCCAGGCGCTGCTCGTTGCTGTACCCGGCATGTCTCATCAAGCTCTGTTTTGCTAGTACATAGTCCTTATATCTTTCGCATGCGTGCTGTCTTTGTTGCCGTATTTCATCCTCGAGACGCTCGAAGTACCTGGCTGGTAGAAAGAAGCTTAAAAAGTCGCGCTTGAAGGTCGGCCAGTTGCTCCAGTGTACGTTGTTATTGCGATACCATTGAAGGGCGGTGCCACCTAGCAATTCGAGCATCGTTTTTGGGAGCAAGTCTACGTTGAGTGTGTAGACTTCGGCTAGTTCTTCCAGTCGTTCGACGAAAGCTAGAGGGTCCCGTCCGCCTTCATATTTCACTGACCACTTTCTTACCTGGTCGATGATGGGTGCGGATATAACGGTCGGTGTCTGAGATGTACCGTTGAATGGTACCGCTATTCCTGATGATAAGTATTGTTGTGGGGGTGCTGTGTTCCTGGGAGGCGCCTGAGGTATACCGTTGCGTGGTACCGCTATTCCTGATAATAAGTAAAGTTGTGTGGGTGCTGTATTCCTGGGAGGAAACGCGAACTGGTTTTGCTCTTATTTTCTATCGGCGATGTTCATGGTTCCGCCTCCGTTCGATGGAATCGGTGTCTTAGCCTCATTTAACTCACTCCTGTCTGTAATTTCATTATAAGCGGCTTCTAGGGATACAAATTTTTTTGTGTATTTTCGAGTCCACATTTGCTTTCGAAGCCACTGCTGCTACGCGCTTTCGGATTTCTCGGGTGGTGCCTGTCTGCACAATACCCAATTCCTGTGTGATGGATATCAGCTGCTCTTTTTAAATGCTGTCTAACCACGTGGTGTCAATCTGGTCGGCCATTTTCCGGTTAGGTTTCTAGTCACGAATGCTCCTACTGACGTTGTACGATTTGCAGGGACCCTGCTCGGGCGCCAATTGTAACGAAGCTTTTCCTTGCTCCTGTGATTCTTCAGTAAGTGCTGTGGTATACTCGCCGTGTCCAAGGTTCGCTTAAAAGAAATTTGTATTTCGGGGCACCTTGCAAATCGTTTTCATATAAAATTCACTTTATTGCTTTAACTATATATATAATAGCTATAATATAAAACGTAATAAAAGAAGGATGTGTATCTGTTCTTCACTTTGATAATTGCTGTATGATTTGTGGAGGGTTAACGGTCCCTTGTGTACCGTTAGGAGCGTTCCGTTAGGACGCCTTGCTGGTCGCTGCCTGGGTATGTGTAAATGTATCTCAGTGACGCCTTGCGTCGGCGTGTTTCTCTTACGGTTAGCGACTGCGCTGTCTCTGCTGCAGCTTATGTCGGTGCGTCTGCTTGAGTTTAGCTCTGATATAGTTGACGTCGTATGCTTGAGTGAATCTGCTACGGCCAACGTTGTATGCTTGTGTGACTCTGCTGCGACAAACGTCGTGTGTTTTCGTGATCCTGCTGCGGCCAACGTCGTATGCTTGCGTGAATCTGCTGCGGCCATTGTCGTATGCTTGTGTGACTCTGCTGCCACCAACGTCGGTTGTTTTCGTGA
This sequence comes from Eurosta solidaginis, assembly GCF_040869045.1. Classification (NCBI taxonomy): domain Eukaryota; kingdom Metazoa; phylum Arthropoda; class Insecta; order Diptera; family Tephritidae; genus Eurosta; species Eurosta solidaginis. The sequence goes on from NC_090324.1 coordinate 191,750,454, forward strand.
TTCTGCTGCGGCCAACGTCGTATGCTTGCGTGACTCTGCTGCGGCCAACGTCATATGTTAGCGTCTCTCTGCTGTGGTCAACGTCATATATTTGCGTAGCGCTGCTGCGGCCAAAATCGTATGTTAGCGTCTTTCTGCTGTGGCCAACGTCGCATATTTGCGTTGCACTGCTGCGGTCAGCGTCGTATGTTAGCGTGAATCTGCTGTGGCCAACGTCGTATGTTTGCGTAGCGATGCTGCGGCCAGCGTGGTATGTTTGTGTAGCTTTGCCGCGGCCAACGTCGAGTGTTAGCGTGGCTCTGCTGTGGTCAACGTCGTATGCTTGCGTGACTCTGCTGTTTCTACCGAGGCTTACGGCGGTGGTGCGCGGGCTCGTGACGCTGTGCGCCGTCGCTTATCAGGGAGCGAGCGTGGTCTAAGGCGTTTTAAAGCGGTCAAAACCAGCTTACCCACAGTTCTCAGCCCACGGCTTTCTCCTATGAAAGGAACTGACTTGCGATGGTCAAAACTGATACGCCTTTCATATGCCCTTCAATTGCTGCTCGGGTAGCAATCACAACTTCGCGTACCGTAAGGTGATATTCGTTGCGGATGCCGACGTACTTCTGTCACGGTTGACGTTTGGTTGAGCGCGAGATGCTGTGGAGGACTTTTGCTTACGAGAGAGCGAGCGTTGGCTAAAGCGTTGTAGAGCGGTCAACACCAGCTTACCCACAATTCTTAGTCCAAGCCTTTCTCCTATGAACCGCACTGGCTTGCAATGGTCAAAACCGATATGCCTTCCAGAGCGCTCCAACAGTAGCTCTGGCCGCAACCACAACCGCGTGCTGACTGCCTGCTGTCTTCTTGTGCTACCTATTTCATATCCAATGCTCTTGTTGTTGCTAGCATAGTACGTTGCGTTGCCATGATTACGGTGTTGCTATGGAGTGTTGCGACAACTGGTTGTGCTAGTGATGTTTCAGAGACTTGTTTGTGTTTCGTGTTGTGTTGGCTATGTTACTGATCGTGTTCTTATGTAGAGTTTTATTTGTGTTGCGTTGTCTGTGTTGTAGGGCGGTGGGTTTGTGTGGGCCAAATTAATGGTATATATTTGGTCCTCACACCCCCCCCCCCCCCCCCCCCCCCCCCCACACACTTCGGCGATTTAAACCTCCGCGTCTACTACTTGTATCGTTACCTTCCTTCTGGTCATCGTGACTTTGTATTTATCGGTTCGGAATTTTATCCGGGGGTTGCACTCCCTTCGTCCATGTCGCTAAATACTTCCCGTAATTTGGTTGCTATTTCTGGAAACTGGTCTGCAGCCGGACCCTCCGCATCTTTGGCGTATATTGTCGTTCCCTGCACGTGTTAAGAACCCTTTGTTGGGTTCGCCTCCTCCTGCTCGTAGCGTTGACGCTTTTGGCGAACTTGTCGTTGAAATTTTCCATGTTGCTCATGATGACTCCGATTTGTATTTTGTTTAGTTATTCTTAGCAAATGACGTGTTATCACCTCGATCGTTTGCGCTCGAGTGACTAGTACCGGTCTGGTGTCCTCTGATCCCTGCATGGTTTTTTTTTTGGGGTTTATTTAGTTTTTGATTATTTCTATTATTTCCTGATTTCGTGGTTTCGCCGGCGTTCGCTGAATGGTATGCCTTTAGCTCGGCGATGCTTGCCGTCTTCTCCTTCCCGCTATCGATTTTCCTTAGTTTACCTATTACTGGGGAAATATACCCCAGGATATGGTAAGGGCCATCATACTTGTGGGCCAATTTCGCTGCAAATCTTTTCGTTGCCTTGGACAAGTGGTGCTCCTTGGCCAGGACTAATTTGCCGACTACGGGGTTCCATTTTCTCCGCCGTAGGTTATAATGACGTGCTTGATCTACTGCAGATCGCTCCATATCCTGCCACACTATTCTAAAGGCTTCCTGCATTCTGTTGGACTTCCCTTCGGCCGTGGTGTGAGTTGCACCTGTCCCAACGTTGACTTCATCGAATAGGGCTCCTGGCAGTCGTGGCTCCCGTCCTTGCACGAGGAAAGCTGGGCCGTAGCCTGTAGAGGCGTTGACACTTTTTTTTATCGCTAGCGCAGTTTCAGAAAGGAGGTCGTCCCATCGCTTGTGTTTTGCGTTGGTAAGCTGCGCTATGATTCTCTTAATGGTCCTGTTTGCTCGTTCCTTTTGGTTTTCTTTGGGGGGTATAGCGTGCGGTATATTGTTGTCGTACCCCGACTTCCTTGAGGTAGCGCTGCCAGAGCGTACTACAAAACTGTTCGCCGTTGTCGGATATTTGTACTTTGGGGACGCCAAGCTTTGCGAGTCTGCGGTCCCTGAAAACCCGTCGAAGACCGTCTGCGGTAGCACGCCTCATGGGATCAATTCCACCCACTTGCTGAATCAGTCGCAAAATACCAGTAACATCGTGTTTCCGTGTGTAGACCGCGGTAGGGGTCCAACCAAGTCGACGCATATCCTGGCAAATGGTTCCTGGGCTACCTGTGAGAGCATCTTTCCAGCTGGATTTTGTTGTGTTTCCTTGTATTTCTGGCAGGATTCGCACTGACGTACATACCGGCTGATGTCACGGAACATACCGGGCCAATAATATCGGTTGGCGATTCGTGTTACTGCCTGGCGGATACCCGTATGTCCCGCGCTTGCTATGTCATGATTTTCCGGTAGTAATCGCTGCCTGAGTGGTGTGGGCACACACAGTTTTCATGGTACCGCCTCTTCGTCGTGTGACCGGCAGGCATATTCGGTATAACTGTATATCTGTCCATATTGTATCGTATAGTCGGCGTATTTCTCCGGGTTGGTTCGTACTTCACCGACACGCTTGTGCCACCACTTGCATTGTGGTTCCGTCGTTATTGTAAGTTGTATGCAATCCGCCTCGCCTTATATACCATTGTGTTTATTGCTGGGTACGTTGTCATTAATTCTATTAATGGTGTCATACTTGTCGTCACTCGTACTCGGTTGTGTTACACTCTGAATGGTCCCTGACGTTGCTCCAATTATGTCGTACCTATCGTTACTCGTTCTCGGTGGTGTTATACTCTGAATGGTCTCTGACGTGGCTCCCGTCGATGTGTGCTGAGCAAGGGGTCTGGTTAACACTAGGTGGCCTCCTCCACATGATATGGCTACTCCAATACTCCCTAGCGTGTCTAGGCCAAGTATAACGTCGTCAATTGCCCCGGGTATCACATGTAGGACTGTGTGAAGTGAAGAACCGCCTAGGCGTACCTCTGTCCTTACGGTGTCGAAGAGCATAGTGCTAACTCCGTTGGCCATTGTTACTTCAACGGCAACTCTTACCTTCTCTCCGCTTCCAGAACTCACCACGTGGTTCGCGAGGGTAGCTAAAACAAAACTCCTTGAGGCCCCTGTGTCGATAACTCTCTCCGACGATACTGTCCCAATCTGAGCTGGGGCGTAAAGGCGACCGTGTTCCTGGTACATGACTACTGCTGATTCATCGCTGTGTTCAGTGGGCTCACCGCGCCTTGTCCTTGGTGACGCCCTTCGTCGTTTGCCTGACTTTGACGGCAGCATTTAATCGTGCGTATATCGTTCCGACCGCACTCCCAACAAATAATTTTCCGTGGGTAACGACATCTCCTCGCATAGTGTCCTTCTTGGCCACACCTCCTACATACGCTGTTCTGATCGAAAGCCCGAGTTTCTGGTGGTGAGTGGCGCTGTGCGCTCGGTGGCTGCTGGTGGTCGTTCCGACTGTGGTGATGAACCTGTAGTTTTGCCACCAACGACGTGCCTCGCTATTTCGCGACGTATCCATCTGATGTCCTTCTGTGACCTTCGTGGATACATTCGTATTCCTCGGCGAAAGAGATGAGTTCTCCTAGGGTGTTGAAATCCCTTCTGCAAATGTAGAGTAAATAATCGTCTGCTTGAGTGTAGCTCTGATATAGTTGACATCGTATGCTTGAGTGATTCTGCTACGGCCAACGTTGTATGCTTGTGTGACTTTGCTGCGACCAACGTCGTGTGTTTTCGTGATCCTGCCGCGGCCAACGTCGTATGCTTGCGTGAATCTGCTGCGGCCATTGTCGTATGCTTGCGTGATTCTGCTGCGGCCAACGTCGTATGTTAGCGTCTCTCTGCTGTGGTCAACGTCATATATTTGCGTAGCGCTGCTGCGACCAAAATCGTATGTTAGCGTCTCTCTGCTGTGGCCAACGTCGCATGTTTGCGTTGCACTGCTGCGGTCAGCGTCGTATGTAAGCGTGACTCTGCTGTGGCCAACGTCGTATGTTTGCGTAGCGCTGCTGTGGCCAGCGTCGTATGTTTGTGTAGCTCTACCGCGGCCAACGTCGAGTGATAGCGTGAATCTGCTGTGGTCAACTTCGTGTGCCTGCGTGACTCTGCTGTTTTTGCCGAGGCTTACGGCGGTGGTGCGCGGGCTCGTGACGCTGTGCGCCGTCGCTTATCAGGGAGCGGGCGTGGTCTAAGGAGTTGTAGAGCGGTCAAAACCAGCTTAACCACAGTCCTCAGCCCACGGCTTTCTCCTATGAAAGGAACTGTCTTGCGATGGTCAAAACTGATACGCCTTTCATATGCCCTTCAATTGCTGCTCGGGTAGCAATCACAACTTCGCGTCCCGTTAGGTGATATCCGTTAGCCTCGGTACAGTCACGTCGTGGCGTACGACGTACTTCTGTCACGGTTGACGTTTGGTTGAGCGCGAGATGCTGTGGAGGACGTTTGCTTACGAGAGAGCGAGCGTTGGCTAAAACGTTGTAGAGACACCAGCTTACCCACAATTCTTAGTCCACGCCTTTCTCCTATGAACCGCACTGGCTTGCAATGGTCAAAACCGATATGCCTTCCAGAGCGCTCCAATAGTAGCTCCGGCCACAACCACAACCGCGTGCTGACTGCCTGCTGTCTTCTTGTGCTACCTATTTCATATCCAATGCTCTTGTTGTTGCTAGCATAGTTCGTTGCGTTGCCATGGTTACGGTGTTGCTATGGAGTGTTGCGACAACTGGTTGTGCTAGTGATGTTTCAGAGACTTGTTTGTGTTTCGTGTTGTGTTGGCTATGTTGCTGATCGTGTTCTTATGTAGAGTTTTATTTGTGTTGCGTTGTCTGTGTTGTAGGGCGGTGGTTTTGTGTGGGCCAAATTAATGGTATATATTTGGTCCTCACACCAACCTCGATTTTCCTTAATTTAACAATTACTGGGGAAATGTACCCCAGGATTTGGTAAGGGCCATCATACTTGGGGGCCAATTTCGCTGCAAATCCTTTCGTTGCCTTGGACAAGTGGTGATCCTTGGCCACGACAAATTTGCCGACTACGGGGGTCCATTTTCTCCGCCGTAGGTTATAATGACGTGCTTGATCTACTGCATCTCGCTCCATATTCTGCCTCACTATTCTAAAGGCTTCCTGCATTCTGTTGGACTTCTCTTCGGCCGTGGTGTGAGTTGCACCTGTCCCAACGTTGAATTCATCGAATAGGGCTCCTGGCATTCGTGGCTCCCGTCCTTGCACGAGGAAAGCTGGGCTGTAGCCTGTAGAGGCGTTGACACTTTTATTTATCGCTAGCGCAGTTTCAGGAAGGAGGTCGTCCAATCGCATGTGTTTTGCGTTGGTAAGCTGCGCTATGATTCTCTTAATGGTCCTGTTTGCTAGTTCCGTTTGGTTTTCTTGGGGGTATAGGGTGCGGTATATTGTTGTCGTACCCCGACTTCCTTGAGGTAGCGCTGCCAGAGCGTACTACAAAACTGTTCGCCGTTGTCGGATATTTGTACTTTGGGGACGCCAAGCTTTGCGAGGATGCCGTCCCTGAAAACCCGTCTAAGGCCGTCTGCGGTAGCACGCCTCATGGGGATCAATCGCACCCACTTGCTGAATCGGTCGCAAAATACCAGTAACATCGTGTTTCCGTGTGTAGACCGCGGTAGGGGTCCAACCAAGTCGGCGCATATCGTGGCAAATGGTTCCTGGGCTACCTGTGAGAGCATCTTTCCAGCTGGATTTTGTTGTGTTTCCTTGTATTTCTGGCAGGATTCGCACTGACGTACATACCGGCTGATGTCACGGAACATACCGGGCCAATAATATCGGTTGGCGATTCGTGTTACTGCCTGGCGGATACCCGTGTGTCCCGCGCTTGCTATGTCATGATTTTCCTGTAGTAATCGCTGTCTGAGTGGTGTGGGCACACACAGCTTCCATGGTACCGCCTCTTCGTCGTGTGACCGGCAGGCATATACGGTATAACTGTATATCTGTCCATATTGTATCGTATAGTCGGCGTATTTCTCCGGGTTGGTTCGTACTTCACCGACACGCTTGTGCCACCACTTGCATTGTGGTTCCGTCGTCATTGTAAGTTGTATGCAATCCGCCTCGCCTTATATACCATTGTGTTTATTGCTGGGTACGTCGTCATTAATTCTATTAATGGTGTCATACTTGTCGTCACTCGTACTCGGTTGTGTTACACACTGAATGGTCCCTGACGTTGCTCCAATGATGTCGTACCTATCGTTACTCGTTCTCGGTGGTGTTGTACTCTGAATGGTCTCTGACGTGGCTCCCGGCGATGTGTGCTGAGCAAGGGGTCTGGTTAACACTAGGTGGCCTCCTCCACATAATATGGCTACTCCTATACTCCCTAGCGTATCTAGGCCGAGTATAACGTCGTCAATTGCCCCGGGCATAACATATAGAGCGGTGTGAAGTGACGAACCGCCTAGGCGTACCTCTGTCCTTACGGTGTCGAAGAGCATGGTGCTAATTCCGTTGGCCGTTGTTACTTCAATGGAAACTCTTACCTTCTCTCCGCTTCCAGAACTCACCACGTGGTTCGCGAGGGTAGCTGAAACAAAACTCCTTGAGGCCCCTGTGTCGATAACTGTCTTCGACGATACTGTCCCAATCTGAGCTGGGGAGTATAGGCGACCGTGTTCCTGGTACATGACTACTGCTGATTCGGCGCTGTGTTCAGTGGGCTCACCGCATCTTGTCCTTGGTAACGCCCTTCGCCGTTTCCCTGATGTCGACGGCGGCATTTAATCGTGCGTATATCGTTCCGACCGCACTCCCAACAAAAAATTTTCCATGGGTTACGACATCTCCTCGCATAGTGTCCTTCTTGGCCACACCTCCTACATACGCTGTTTGGATCGAACGCCCGAGTTTCTGGTGGTGAGTGGCGCTGTGCGCTCGGTGGCTGCTGGTGGGATGGTCGTTCCGACTGTGGTGATGAACCTGTAGTTTTGCCACCAACGACGTGCCTCGCTATTTCGCGACGTATCCATCTGATGTCCTTCTGTGACCTTCGTGGATACATTCGTATTCCTCGGCGACAGAGATGAGTCCTCCTAGGGTGTTGAAATCCCTTCTGCAAATATAGAGTAAATAATCGGGGTGGCTATCGCGGAAGATTCTTTCCAGGCGCTGCTCGTTGCTGTACCCGGCTCATCATGTCTCATCAAGCTCTGTGTTGCTAGTGGATAGTCCTTATATCTTTCGCGTGCGTGCTGTCTTTGTTGCCGTATTTCGTCCTCGAGACGTTCGAAGTACCTGGCTGGTAGAAAGAAGCTTAAAAAGTCGCGCTTGAAGGTCTTCCACTTGCTCCAGTGAACGTTGTTATTGCGATACCATTGAAGGGCGGTGCCACCTAGCAATTCGGACATCGTTTTTGGGAGCAAGTCTACGTTGAGCGTGTAGACTTCGGCTAGTTCTTCCACTCCTTCGGCGAAAGCTAGAGGGTCCCGTCCACCTTTATATTTCACTGACCACTTTCTTACCTGATCGATGATGGTTGCGGATATAACGGTCGGTGTCTGAGATGTACCGTTGAATGGTACCGCTATTCCTGATGATAAGTACTGTTGTGGGGGTGCTGTGTTCCTGGGAGGCGCCTGAGGTATACCGTTGCGTGGTACCGCTATTCCCGATGATAAGTAAAGTTGTATGGGTGTGTATTCCTGGGAGGAAACGCGAACTGGGTTTGCTCTGATTGTCTATCGGCGATGTTCATGGTTCCGCCGCCGTTCGACGGAATCGGTGTCTAAGCCTCATTTAACTCCTAATTTAACTGCGGCCAACAGCGTATGTTAGCGCCTCTCTGCTGTGGCCAACGTCGCCTGTTTGCGTAGCACTGCTGCGATCAGCGTCGTATGTTAGCATGACTCTGCTGTGGCCAACGTCGTATGTTTGCGTAGCGATGCTGCGGCCAGCGTCGTATGTTTGCGTAGCTCTGCCGCGACCAACGTCGTGTGTTAGCGTGACTCTGCTGTGGTCAACGTCGTGTGCTTGCGTGACTCTGCTGTTTATACCGAGGCTTACGGCGGTGGTGCGCGGGCTCGTGACGCTGTGCGCCGTCGCTTATCAGGGAGCGAGCGTGGTCTAAGGCGTTGTAGAGCGGTCAAAACCAGTTTACCCACAGTCCTAAGCCCACGGCTTTCTCCTATGAAGGGAACTGTCTTGCGATGGTTAAAACTGGTACGCCTTTCAGATGCCCTTCAATTTCTGCTCGGGTAACAATCACAACTTCGCGTCCCGTTAGGTGATATCCGTTAGCCTCGGTACAGTCCCGTTGTGGCGTTTCGCTTCAATTCACTGCTACTGCGGATGCCGACGTACTTCTGTAACGGTTGACGTTTGGTTGAGCGCGAGATGCTGTGGAGGACGTTTGCTTACGAGAGAGCGAGCGTTGCCTAAAACGTTCTAGAGCGGTCAAAACCAGCTTACCCACAATTCTTAGTCCACGCTTTTCTCCTATGAACCGCACTGGCTGGCAATGGTCAAAGCCGATATGCCTTACAGAGCGCTCCAATAGTAACTCCGGTCGCAACCACAACCGCGTGCTGACTGCCTGCTGTCTTCTTGTGATACCTTTTTCATAGCCAATACTCTTGATGTTGCTAGGATAGCTCGTTGCGTTGCCATGATTACAGTGTTGCTATGGCGTGTTGCGGCAACTTGTTGTGCTAGTGATGTTTCAGAGACTTGTTTGTGTTTCGTGTTGTGTTGGCTATATTGCCGATCGTCTTCTTATGTAGAGTTTTATTTGTGTTGCGTTGTCTGTGTTACTGATCCTGTGTTGTAGGGCAGGGGTTTTATGTTGGCCAAATTAATGGTTTATATTTGGTCCTCAAAACTTCTATTTTAGAACGTTTACGATCCAGCAACTAGCCCCAGGTGAGAAACCTAGAACCAATCTTTTCCACATTTTACATCTTAATATTTTTGCGATTGTTATTTAATTGATACTTGATTAATCATTTTCATAAATGTGAATTTACCAAGTGCATAGTGAAGTGTGCATTTAATTAATTTTTTTCTTTAACCATATATCCTTTTCTGAATTATAATCTCGTTCATATTTACGCATTTGGAATTAATAAATTTTAATTTTATACTTTGAATTTGCTAAGTGGTGTGTGAATTAATTATTCTACTTCGTACATATAATCTCCTTTTTTTATAAATAAATTGTGATTACTCGTTAGTAATTCTTCTTTTCTTTTTATTTGCGTGCGATCGCGTCCCACGACCCGGGTGCCACATTCCCCCCGCAACAAATATTATGTTTTCTAAGAGAAACTGAAAAAAAAGAAACATTTACTGGCATAATGCGATGGAACCATTTTGAAAACCGCCAACGTAATCATTATAAAAGGTGGAAAATGAATTGTCTGTTAGTTACTCTAGCCTACGGTCGCTGGTGAGGGGTAGTATTCTAAGACGGGTAGGACTTGCTCCAATCAATAAAAGGCCCTGCTTCACGACTACTTTATCTTTCTTCACAATATGAAGGACTTACCAACGTATGTATTAAGAAGCGAGTTACCTGCACAAAGTTGCGTGAAATTTGATGGGATGATAACTGTTCGGGCGTTATCCACAACAGCTGCTGAATCTCCAAATTGTTCCCTTTATCTGCTCGTATGTATATGTACGTGGCCAATAGCCTCTTGCACCGCTGATTGTTTCAAACCGCAGAGGATCCGACAGCCACTGTAGGTTCTTTAAAATTGCACATAATAAGACCGCAACCTACGCTTAAACTCTTCCCACAGTAATTAAAGTTGATTCCCTTGATTTTTTGCAAATTAGATTTTGTAAACGGAATTACAATTTTCAAAGCCAATCGATAAAACAGTTTACTTGCTGCACACTTTTGTGAAATTGTATATTTTATTTCGAAAATTTCATCACTTTGATCAAGCCGAAAAACAACTCGTTTTAAAAAAAAGTTCACTTTTTGCAAACGTTGATATTTTCACGAATAAAAATTTACAATTGCGAAAAGGTTGTGGTTTTCTGACAGATGGCGATCATGCCAGATCGCCATCCTGTATATGCGGCAAATTCAATTTGGTGGATTTTGCGCGGTGGAGGCTGCCACACGGCCCTGAGGATTCCCAATAGGGAATTTAAAGGTAAATACAGTGCATTGATTCTAGGGATACTTCAATGTAAAAATACAATTCAATGATCGAATACAATACTAAGTACGGGTTATATATATAAATTCATAGAGATACGTATAAAAAGGGAGAGAGATGGGACGGGTGACAGCCTACACCGCGTAACCATCCTGGGCCGCCTAGGCGCACTAAGCGCCTAATGTGTGTTTCAGCTCCTGCAAGGCGCGTACTGCTTCCTGGATCAGGATTTTTCCCACCTTCGTTTTGTATGCGGCGGTGCGCAAGCCGGTCGCGGTGCACCGGATGGTACGCTCCCCGACGCTGCGTCGCGGGGTTGAATGCGCGGTTGGCGCGCGCTCAGGCGACCTCGCAGGCTGCTGTTGGCGACGACGACGGCGATGTGTTGCGACGCGGCGGCGTAGTAGTGGATGAGACTCCTCTTCGCTGGATGCTTGGCGGCCTCCGGTGCCGCCGTGTAGCAGGGTGTGGTGGAAGTCCCCGCAGTCCCGGCATCGTTCAGTAGATGTGCATTGGTTGGTCCGATGCGATAATGCCAAACAGTTGCTACATAAGTGGTGTGCCTTGACTATACCAAACCGTTGATGCGTGGGCTTTGCCTTGAAGAGAGGGCACACCATAAGCGCGTGATGCTGCAAGCAGAGACGGCATTTGCGGTAATCAGCCACCGTGGGGATGATGCGAGGTGTCGGGGCTGCGGGTACTACGACTCGCGATTCCAGCGAGCGACGTGGTGTGGGAACTGGAGGGCGCTGACGATCCATCTGAGGAAGATAGGATAAAATTACGTTTTAGTCATTCGTGAGGTTGGGAGTGAGTGTTGGTATGGGTTAAGATTGTTTCTGTTGATTTTACGATAGCAGAGGGAGTTGGACTGTATTATGTTCTGGGGATGCTACTGAGCCTTGAGGACCTGAGTCAGGCTCAGAGGGCGGTAGGAAGCACAATTTTGTGATGGATCTGGTGAGTAGGCCATTCTGGGTGCGCACGTCGACTACTCGGATATGGCCGTCTCTTCCTAGATGGGTGTCTTCCACGCATCCTAGGCGCCATTCGGTAGGGGGTAGGTTGTCTTCCTTGATGACGACTAGATCGCCGATTTTAGGGGGAGGTTGAGCGGTTTGCCATCGATAACGCTTGTGTAACTCCATGAGATAGTCATTCTTCCAGCGTTTGCTGAATTGGTGATGTAAAATTTTCAGTCGTTCCCAACGGTTGATCATAGAGAGGTGTTCATAGTTCGGCTCGGGGATGGCGAGAATGGGTGCGCCTCGGAGAAAGTGGCCGGGTGTGAGGGCGGTGAGATCCGCTGGGTCCTGAGAAAGCGGGGAGATAGGACGAGAATTGAGAACGGCCTCGATACGAAATAATAGAGTCGAGAATTCTTCAAAGGTGAAGCTGTGTGTTCCGGCGACCCTTTTAAGATGGGTTTTAAAGCTTTTGACGGCAGATTACCATAATCCGCCCATGTCGGGTGCGCCGGGGGGTATAAATTTCCAATCGATGCCTTGTGGCGCATACTTTTGGACAATATTTGTCGAGACTTCGTTGAGGAAGGTGACGAACTCTACTTCGGTAGCTCGTTTAGCACCAATGAATGTTGTGCCGTTGTCGCTCATCATTTGTTTCGGGTACCGTCGACGCCCTACAAACCGGGCGAAGGCAGCGAGAAAAGCCTTACTGGTGAGATCCGAACATAATTCCAAATGGATCGCTTTGGTGGTGAAGCAAACGAAAACGGCCACATAGCCTTTTACGAGTGTTCGAGATCGGAGCATCGAAGCTTTTATTTGGAACGGACCGGCGAAGTCTACGCCAGCAAGTGAAGGAAGGCGCGAAAGTGCATCGTTCGGGGGGTAAAGCTGCCATTATTTGGGATTGCGTTTGTCGCTTATGGATGGTGCAGACTTTACATTGGAAAATACATTTTTTCAGCTGAGGTTTGAGTCGGGGGGGGGGGGGGGGTATAGAATTCCTGCCTCATAGCTTGTTGCAGGAGGCGGAGGTCCGCATGGAGGAAGTTCTCATGTAGAAACCATATATAGAGCGAAGTAAATCGAGCCTTTTCTGGGAGAATGATGGGATGACATTCATTGTAGGTCATGTCGGCGTTTACTAATCTTCCGTTGGCACGGAGAATCCCGTTTGTATCCAGGAAGGGGTCAAGTGCCAGTAGGGGACTTCGCTTTCCGATTGGTTTTGAACTTTCGAGGGAGGTTCTTTCGGAAGCGAAGAATCTCGACTGAGTCAAGCTCAGCAGACGGATTTTCGCACGCATGACGTCGGCGTAAGAGAGGGCGGGATCGTTAGGGGTACGATTGCCTCCTACAGCATTTCTAAGCCGAGTTACAAATTTCAACATGTACGCCGTTACGCGTAGGGCGCGGGGATAGGCGGAGAACTGTTCTAAGAAGTCTTCTGACTCTTCCGCTGCATGCAGTGATTCGACTCGGCGAAGTTCGGGGGGTGCAATATTTCTGGCCGTTGGTGTTGGCCAGTCCTCGGGGTGTCGGGAAAGCCACTCTGGACCATTCCACCATAGCGATGAGTTACCGAGATCGTCGGGGCTACATCCTCTGGTGACCATATATGCGGGATTATCCTTGCTGCGTACATGTCGCCAAGTGGCATTTCCAACGAGGTCTATAATCTACGCTGTTCGGTTGGAGACGTATGTTTTCCACGAGTGGGGTGGCTTTTCCAGCCAGGCTAGCACGATTTCCGAATCGGACCACATGATTAATTTTTTTTGACTTAGGCCGAGATGGGGTTGGACTACTGCGACTAATTTTGCTAGTAAGAGCGCTCCGCATAGCTCCAGGCGTGGCAGACTAATAGTTTTGAGAGGAGCCACTTTGCTTTTGGACACTATAAGGTGAGAGTGGACCTGAGTACCGACGGTACTTCTTAGGTACAGGGTTGCCCAATAAGCCTTTTCTGAGGCGTCGCAGAATCCGTGGAGCTCAACGTATTGATCGGGCGTAAAATTCATCCATCGGGGTATCTGGATGGCTGAGATAGAGGGAAGGTTTTGAGAGAACTGCGCCCATTTGGCTAGACGGATGGGTTTAACTTTCTCGTCCCATTCGGTCCCATCTAACCACAATCCTTGCATGAGCATCTTCGCTTGGATCATTATGGGCGCCAGCCATGGAGGAGAGGATTTGCGCTTCGTGGCTGCAGTGGATGCCGGATTTGAGTCGACGGTATACGAGAATGTATCCGTTAGGGCGTTCCACTGGATGCCCAGGGTCTTGGCGGTGCTAGTCTTTTCGAACTCGAGAAAGTTTGTTTCCAGCAGATCAGTTCATGTGGCCTAGGGACAGATATTCTTCGAGTGCCTGGTCGTATTGCTGCTTGAGATCGCCCTTTTTTGAGAGGGAACGTTCCATGCCGTGGAACTGTCGTAGGGCTGCAGTACGGGATTGAACTAGGTCGATATCGTTCGGGAATGTTGATTTAAATGGGAGCCGGACAATGTATCGACCGTTATCCATGCGAGTGGTGGTGCTTTGATAAAATTCTTCGCACATTTTATCTTCTGGGGTTTCCACTCGCGTTCTGGGTATTTCTTCGATTTCCCAGAATTGTCTTAGCTGTTCATTCAGCTGGACATTCGTCACTTCTCACGCTTGAGGGGAGTGTGATCCGACCTCTTCGGGGGTTTGGCCACTTATTATCCAGCCAAAGATTGTATTTTGTGCTAGCAGTGTGGGCGAGATCTTTTCTATGCCATTTAGCATGATTTGAGGGATTAGACCGCTGCCTAACACCAGATCGATTTGGGAGGGTTTCTGAGAATCCTGGTCTGCTAGCTTGAGGTGTGAACATTTACGTATTTGGTCGTTATTTAGCCTGATTGTTGGGAGTTGCCTCGTAAGCCGCGGTAGCAGTATTGCCTGGGCCTTTATTTTCACCTTGTGGTCATTTGAGACTAGGGTCAGTGAGCATAGCTTGTTGGAGGTTTATACTACTCCGCCTCCCATTCCCGATATTTCAAATAGGGAGTGGGTATATGGGAGGCCTAGCTTGATTTGAGCTTTCGACGAGATGAAGCTACGTTCTGACCCTTGATCCACTAAGGCTCTGAGCCTGAAGCAGTCACCTCGGTGTTCTATGGACACTATCGCTGTGGGGAGAATAATCTTACTATCGTTTTCTGTATGCAAAGATTGGATGCGGGCAGCGTTTGAGGTGGTGGGAAGTTCCTCGTTGGGATCTGGGTTGGTAACGTCCTGACTAGTTGCTACTTGAGCTGTTGTTTTCCGAGTGCCATTGGTTTTATGAGATACTCCGGCGTCGTGGAGGGTGGAGTTGTGGCGACCTTGGCAGTAGAGGCACGTTCTTGTCCTTGTGCAATCTTTTAAGAGGTGGGTTTGGGACAGGCAGTTTTCGCATAGATTGCTTTCTCTCACGAATTTTTTCCGTTCAGGGATGGCCAGCTTTTTGTAATGCAAGCAGCTTTGTAGCGTGTGGGAGTTCTGCTTGCACATTCTGCAGGCGTATACTTTTTGATGCTCGGCCACATGAGCATTTGTACGATTTTGGGAGTAGTTGTTGTTCTGCGGGGGGTTGCGATTTTGGTTAGGGGTTTGAGCCTGCCTGAACTGGGGATTGTTTTGACTTAAGGGAGGCTTTGAGAAATTGGTGGAGGGTGGATTGCATCGGGATTTGGCTGGTCGCCATTGATCCACCCTTTCCACTATCTCGCAGCATGTAGTCAGAAACTGATCCATTTGGGACCAGTTCGGTAGGTCTCTTCTGGAGCTTAAAGATTGCTCCCAAAGCGCAACTGTATTTTCCGGGAGGTTTGAGGTTACCAGATATATTAATATGGGGTCCCAACTATCTGTCGAGACTTGTTGGGTTGCTAATATCTGGAGACAGTTACTAACGGAAGATTGCAATCGCAGAATGTCTTCGCTGTTTTCAGTCGGAATGGGCTTGAGGTTCATGAGGACTTTTATTTGATTGTCGACCAGGACTCTTTTATTTTCGTATCGGGATTTCAGAGCTTCCCAAGCCAGAGCAAAGTTGTCATTGCTAAGTAGGAATTGCTTTACTATCTGGCCGGCTTTTCTTTGGGTTTTGTACCTGAGGTGGTACAGTTTTTGGGCGCTCGAGAGTTTGGGGTGGTTGATATAGACCGCCGTGAACATGTCACGGAAGACGGCCATTAATCATAACTCCCGTAAAATACTTCGGTGTCACAGGCGGCTACTTTGAGGTGCATCCCGGACCTTTATTGGGGAGTGGTCGTTGTAGCGGGGACGGGATTGCTTAGTACACTTAGCTGGAGCTGATCGCCTATTCTTGCCTTTGTGTCTTCATATGCTATAAGACAGGCGCGGTATTTATTGAAGGCTGAGGCCTTAAAGTCGTCAGGAAGGTCGTTGTCATCGGACTCTACGACGGCGTCATATGCGCTCTGTACCCTTTCCCAGAACACATCGATATTTTTGTCTTTTATTTTTAGGGATGCCTCGGTGTTATCTTGGATGTCGGTTGTACCGAACCGAGCGCAGTAATCCGAAAAGAGATCCGTTTCGGATATAAATTTACTTTCGACCACGCTAGCCATTCTGAAGAGGGATTTGCTTAATTTTATTTTAGCTATTTTGGTTATTTTGGAGATTGCTGAGTGTTTATTTCTACGGGAAAACCAAAGGGATACGTTTTCCTATTGGTCGAGAGTGTAGTAGGCTAGGACCAGTTAGACTGAATTGGGAGTAGTCTGGGTCAGTTGAGATTACCTGCAGAATTTACTGCTGGGTAATACAAACTATGTGAATGTGGCCGAATTTGCTGCTGGGTATCCCGAGTAATACTGATGTGGGGATATGTATTTATATTATACCGCAAGTGACACAAGTTAACTTTGTGAAAGTATGAGTGCGATTTGCCGGTTTGTAATGCACCGCTTTTACGTACGTGTATATATGGTGGTGGGAATATACATATATATTTTATGGCGGGAAAAATGTATTTTTGGCGGGAAAATTTTATGTGGTCGGGATCCACCAAAATTTACGGGAGGGAATGTTTTAATATATGTATATTAATGTACAAGGGGCTGGGTTCGTCAATGGCGACGAAGGACCATTAGTTACTCTAGCCTACGGTCGCTGGTGAGGGGTAGTATTCTAAGACGGGTAGGACTTGCTCCAATCAATAAAAGCCCCTGCTTCACGACTACTTTATCTTTCTTCACAATATGAAGGACTTACCAACGTATGTATTAAGAAGCGAGTTACCTGCACAAAGTTGCGTGAAATTTGATGGGATGATAACTGTTCGGGCGTTATCCACAGCAGCTGCTGAATCTCCAAATTGTTCCCTTTATATGCTCGTATGTATATGTACGTGGCCAATAGCCTCTTGCACCGCTGATTGCTTCAAACCGCAGAGGATCCGACAGCCACTGTTGGTTCTTTAAAATTGCAAATAATAAGACCGCAACCTACGCTTAAACTCTTCCCACAGTAATTAAAGTTGATTCCCTTGATTTTTTGCAAATTAGATTTTGTCAACGGAATTACAATTTTGAAAGCCAATCGATAAAATAGTTTACTTGCTGCACACTTTTGTGAAATTGTATATTTTATTTCAAAAATTTTATCACTTTGATCAAGCCGAAAAACAATTCGTTTTAAAAAAAATGTCACTTTTTGCAAACATTGATATTTTCACGAATAAAAATTTGCAATGGCGAAAACGTGGTGGTTTTCTGACAGATGGCGATCATGCCAGATCGCCATCCTGTATATGCGGCGAATTCAATTTGGTGGATTTTGCGCGGTGGAGGCTGCCACACGGCCCTGAGGATTCCCAATAGGGAATTTAAAGGTAAATACAGTGCATTGATTCTAGGGATACTTCAATATAAAAATACAATTCAATGATCGAATACAATACAAGATAGGGGTTATATATAAATTCAGAGATGTTCGATACAATACAATTCAATAATCGAATATAATACTAAGTACGGGTTATATATATAAATTCATAGAGATACGTATAAAAAGGGAGAGAGATGGGACGGGTGATAGCCTACACCGGGTAACTATCTTTTTTGTGAGGTGTAAGCGCGAATGAGTGAATGCATATTTATTCAAATATTATTAGCTTATTTATTGTTGCGAAAAATCTGGCCACTCGGCCGGCATAAATCCCACTATTTCCCCGCCGAAAAACATGCATACGCTTCGCTCGCTGATTGGCTCATAAAAATCAGGTGATCAAAATTGAAGAGAACGTAGGTAAAAGAAAACTTTGTAATAGGAGACAAAGCTAGTACGTGAATTAACGGCAGAGTAATACGAATAAATTTTTTAATCCTCCTTTGTAAATAAAGAATAACGGATCGCAAAAATTTGTGACCTTTTTGTAACATTGGCAAATAAAGAATAACGGATTGCAAAAAATTTTCGACTTTTTTTTAACATTTAAAAAAAATTATTCTGCCACATAAAAGTCGTACTGCTTAAATTATAATGGCGCAATCAAATGGATTTCCTTCAAACGCAGCTGATGAACCCGCTGCTACAGCAATCAACGGAGATGAATTCAATACCGGCGCCGCCACCAATCTCGTGGCTTCTAACTACAACGTTTGGTCCACTAGCACCATGACGGAAAACAACTTGCCAAGTCAAATGGCCAACGCCGATAATAGTGGTGATGTGAAATATTGCGCTTCAGCAGCACAGCCTAACAACTCTAATGCTGTTGGCACTTTGGCACTACGGGACAATCGGCACACCAAGGGCAACAGCTACCCAGCCCTGCTCACGCGTTAAATTCTGTTACTTCTCTTCGTCTTCGTCATCAAGCCGAACTGCTGCAAGAACAGAGTGAATTCATAACGCGGAGAGAAGCGCTGCTAAGAGCACAGCATAGTTTTTTGGATCGCATTGATGCAATGGGCTTCGATGATGACCTGGATGAAAGACAACATACTCTGCCTGGGTCTTCCTTGTCAGTGCGGAATGCAGGCCTACCAACAACGCAGGCAATGCAATTACCTTCTAACTACAATGCAGCTCTCACCACAATGCAGTTACCGCCAAACTCCATTGCACCGGTCAATACAAATGTACCTCCCAGCAATGAGCCTCGTGTAAATAACACGTTTATCAGACCACCAACTGCCCCACAACAAGGTGGTGATCTGCCGCAATATGTTTTGCTATCCCTGCTGGACAGAATACAGTCCCTTGAGCAGCAAATACAGGCGTACTCCACACGTAATGGAACAAATTATTCCCCACAACCGTTTCCAATGGGTCCTAATAGAAATGGTATATCCTTTGGAGCACAACCAGTTTTCACGTTGCCAACAGCTGGTCACTCTAACAGCCTATCATTTGGCGTCTCGGCTCATCGCCGCCTCACTAAAGATCACATTGCCTCTCGTCACAGTCTTGGTTAAGAGCTACCTAAATTTGATGGCAAGCCAACGGAGTGGCCATTGTTTTACGCTGCTTATAATCAATCAACTGAGGTGTGTGCATTTTCTAACGAGGAGAATCTAACACGCCTCCGACAAGCTCTGGAAGGTCCAGCTCGCAACGCAAGGAAAAATTTGTTATTGCATTCATCTTGTGTGTCACAAATAATGACAACCCTTCAAATGCGATTTGGAAGGCCGGAGTTGATAATCAGCGTTCTGCAGCGACAGATTTGTGATCTGCCCCCGCCGTCAGAAAAACAGTTAGAATCAATTGTAGACTTTGCTGTTGAAGTGCAAAACATCTGCGCATCGGTATCAGGGCTTAACAATCATTTGAATAACCCTGAACTCGAGCAAAAACTGGTTTCGAAATTGCCTGGACTACTACCAGCCTACTGGGGAATGCATAAAAAAACCTTAACGACTTGCAATCTACAAAATTGCGATTGGCTTTTTCAGATAGCATAGGGGGCTAACTGTGTGATTGTACCCAAAGAGGTATCAAAGATGCGCAAACGTGGCACAATTAATCATCATTTTGAAACGGTAAGCTGTATCGTTTGTAAAGAAAATTGTAGCCACATTTCTAATTGCCCCTCTTTCAAGGTAATGCTCCGTAGCCGAAAATGGGAACTAGTACGCAAATTCAAACTATGTCACCGGTGTTTAAAAAAACAACTCTAGTTTTGGTTGTAAATCAGCAGCAACCTGCAACGTTAATGGTTGTACACGTAATCATCACCCTATGTTACGCAACGCAGACGTAGTTACCACTAAAGCTCCAATCACTCAAAAAACCACTAATCATGAGGAGCCATCGCGGACTGCCAATGTAAATATGCACAAAGTTGGTGGAAGTAGTAACCTCTTTCGTGTTCTTCCCGTAGTCCTGCACTCAGGTGACAGCAGTGTATCCACGTACGCTTTCATAGATGATGGCTCTTCCCTCACACTTATCGACGAATAGCTGCTAACTAAATTGAACATAAAAGGAACACCGCAGCCACTGTGTTTGCGATGGACTGGTGATACACATCGGTATGAAGATGAATCTGTTGTAGTTGATCTAGTGATATCAGCTAAAAATGGTAGTAGGAAATTTTCAATCAAAGACGTACGCACGGTCAAAAAACTTGACTTGCCTTTTCAATCTCTTAATGCCAAGAACTGCAGTCAAAGTTCAAACATTTGAAGGGATTGCCTCTACAATCCTACGCAAATGTAACAACACAAATCTTGATTGGACTAAATAACGCAGCACTTGGATCTCCGTTGAAATCATTATATGGTGGCCAAAATGAGCCAATAGCTGAAAAGTCCAAACTCGGTTGGACATTGAAAGGCCCTACGCCAGGTATCGGTCATGATATCCCACACTTCGTCTATCACATATGTGACTGTTCCATCCAAGCAGAGTTGCTTCAATTAACGAAATCTTACGTCTGCCTGGATAGTTTAGGCGTTTCGGCTAACCTTACCCCGTTAATGTCTAAAGATGAGGAGCTGGCAGTGAAGCAGCTGGAGCAATACACTGTGCGAACTGGCAATCGATTTGAAACTAGTCTCTTATGGAAGAAGAAGATTGACGACTACTTACAAAAAGGGTATTCCAGACGTATGTCAGCAACCGACGTTGCCACCAAAAGATGCTGATATCTTCCGGTGTTTGCGGTAACCAGCCCTAACAAACCAGGCAAGGTGCGCCTAGTATGGGATGCAGCCGCAAAGGCTAATGGCGTATCACTGAATACATGTTGATCAAAGGGCCCGACCCAAAAACTCCTCTGCTGTCAGTATTATTCAAGTTTCGGCAAAGACGAGTAGCTATCTCGACCGATATAGCTGAAATGTTTCATCAGGTTCGAGTTCGGAAAGAAGACCAAAACTTGATGCGCTTCTTATGGTATGAACCAAACGCCGATGAACCAACAACTTTCGTGATGACAGTGATGACCTTTGAGCTACGTGTTCACCCAGTTGCGCCCAATATGTCAAAAATAAAAATGCTGCAGAGTTTCAAGAAGAGTTTCCTCGTGCTTCACAATGTATTATTGAGAATCACTATGTAGACGATATGTTGGTAAGTGTTGACACTGAAGAAGAAGCAATAAAGTTGGTAAACGATGTCCGTCACGTTCATGCGATGGGAGGTTTCCATATTTGAAACTTCTTGTCCAATTCACATTGCGTTCTATCTGCGTTGAACGAAACCTCAACTGATGCCCTTTGTCTCGATCTTGCAAAAGAGCTACCAACTGAGAAGGTATTAGGCATGTGGTGGATCTCCGCCTGTGATCATTTTGGATTTCGGGTTTCCCCCAAATACAGGGACTCCGATATCTTTGTTCACCATCGACGACCAACCAAGCGCGAAGTTCTTAGTTTGGTTATGACAATATATGACCCAATCGGGCTGATCGGTTTCTACGTTATATACCCTAAAGTCATCTTGCAGGAAATATGGAGAGCTGGCTGCGAATGGGACGATCCGATTCCCGTGGACCAATTTAAAAAATGGATTAGATGGCTTAGACCTATCCCAAAAATAGAGAGTCTGAAAATCCCACGCTAGTATATTCGTATTGAATTTGGCAGTTGTTCACCTCATATAGAGTTGCACACCTTCGTCGATGCAAGTGAAACCAGCTACGCGGCAGTATGTTACCTTCGATACGTTTACGGCAGCATAATTAACTCTATGATAGTTGCCAGCAAAACAAGAGTAGCCCCACTTAAATTGATATCAATACCTCGACTTGAATTAAAAGCTGCACTTCTGGGAGCCCGCCTTGCCAAAAACGTTATTGAATCACATTCTGTACCTATCGACTGCTCCGTATACTGGTCAGACTCACGAACAGTACTCGCTTGGCTGCATGCTGATCATCGTCGCTACAAACAGTTTGTGGCATTTCGAGTCAGTGAAATTTTAGAACTAACTGATGTCAATCAATGGCTTTGGGTTCCAACAGCAGAAAATGTTTCCAACGAAGCCACCAAATGGCACGATGATCCAAACTTCTCAAACGACAATCGATGGTTTAGTGGACCATCCTTTCTGTATCTTCCCCAGAATGAATGGCCCGTACCTGTACAACAAAAACACGTTTCAACAGAAGAACTTCGCACACAATTTACTGGAGTTCAGAGTTTACCGGCAGAATATTTTGTTGGGCCTAAACCAGAGAACTTTTCATTATGGGACCGTCTTTTTAAGGCAACTGCTAGGACATTTTACTGCGCTCGCATTTGGTTAAATTTGGTACGGGGTAATAAAAATGTATACGGTGTCCCAAGTACCGACGATTTTCGTAAGGCAGAACGTTTTCTTTGGAAAAAAGCCCAGAAAGATGTTTGCAAAGACTCGATAGCTTCTATGTCAACTGGAAAAGTTGTTGCAAAATCTAGCGATATATACAAACTATCACCCTATTCGGATGACCACGGTGTTTTAAGAATAGATGGACGTGTAAACGACTTTCACATCAAGTACCATCATGGTAGAATAGAACCGTAGTTAACGAAATACGACAAAATTACTGGGTACAAAACTCCGCGTTGTGACCAACAATGTTCGTTGCAATTGTCAGATTTGCAAAAACAGAGGTGTCCAACCACAGTCACCTAGAATGGCATGCTTACCTCCAGCACGTACGGCACAGTTTTGCCGTCCGTTTTCCTATGTGGGAGTAGACTATTTTGGTCCTCTTATGGTGGCAGTTAGGAGGAGCACCGAAAAGAGGTATGGGGTATTTATTTATTTATTTATTTATTTACTCATCTTGAAATTGTTACATTTCTTACAGACTAATGACATATATAAAGACTTAACCACTAATTTAGTATTTGGTTAAGTAACAATTTAAAAGTATTTTCAGAGTAGGAAAAGTCCAAAATTGACGAATTTGAGAGCAAGTTAAACTCTTTAAGAGCTCTGGAAAGAGGAGCATTTGCAGCATAATTAGTTCTTGCCAATCCCACAAAAAAATACGCATTATTTCTTAGGCATATATGTGGAATAGCAAGGAAAATGCGTTCTAACAGGTACGGACAATCAACAGCCCCACGGATTAAATTAAAAACAAATATTAAAGAGAGAAAAGTTCTCCTGCAGTTCAAAGTCTTAATATTGATAAGCAAACATCTGGATTCATAGGAAGGAAAAGGAGGATCAAAATGAAGGGGACGTAGAGCGTACTTAATAAATACTTTTTGAATTTTTTCCAGACGATAAATATGACAAGCATAATACGGCCGCCAAATAAATACGGCATATTCCAATTTCGAACGTACGAAAGTAGTATATAGTGATTTTAAAGTATATGGGTCAGTGAAATCAGAACTGAATCGTCGAACAAAAGCCAACATCGAGTAAGCCTTAGCTATTGCAAAGTTTAAATGACTATGAAAAGAAAACTTAGAATCAAAGACCACCCCAAGATCAGTGACCTCGGACACAGTGCTTAGTTGCGCGCCCCCAATGTGGAAGGAAGTAGGAATGAGTAAACGGGATTTATAATAAGGGCATGATAGCATTTTTTAATATTTAACGCAAGTTTATTATTTTTGCACCAAGTAACTACATTATCTAGGTCCTTCTGAAGTTTAATTGAGTCGGAGGGGCAAGTAATCTTGTTGAAAATCTTCATATCATCTGCGTATAGCAGGAATTGCGAAGATTCAAAACAGCTGGAAATATCATTAATGAAAATCACAAAAAGAATAGGGCCCAGTATGCTTCCTTGAGGAACGCCTGAAGAAGCTATGAAGGGATATGAGGTCATACCATCAACTACCACGGTACAACTACGGTTGGAGAGATATGATTTAATCCATTTCAAAAAAACAGAATGAAAACCAAAACAATGTAATTTCGATAGTAGAATACTATGATTAACTTTATCGAAGGCTTTTGAAAAGTCGGTATACACGGTATCTACTTGCGCTCGATTAGTAAAAGCGTCGATGCAGTATTCCGAAAACACTGCCAAGTTAGACGTGGTTGATCTTCCCGACATGAAACCATGCTGATCTACAGAGATTAGACGACTTATTGAGAAAATAATTTTTTCTTTTACAATACATTCGATAACTTAGAGATCGGTCTGTAATTAACAATATTGTTTTTATTGCCAGTTTTGAAAATGGGAGTGATAAACGTAATTTTCCATGCATCAATGAACTCCCCTTGCGCGAGGGATTTATTAAAAAGCAGCCATAGAGGGTAGGCGATAGCAGAACTGTTTTTGAAAAGGAGAGACGACAATCCATCAACATCACCTGTTTGACAACCAGAACTGTGCACCTGGAAATCGCATGTTCGTTGTCTACTGATTCCTGCATTTTGGCAGTACGAAATTTTATGGCGCGTAGGGGAAGCCCCTTGGAAATATGGAGTGACAACGGCACAAATTTTAAGGGTGCTGAAAGAGAAATGAGGTCCGGGTTTGAGCTGGTGGACCAGAACGAAAACTTTTACTTCGGCTGCAACTGAGTGGCATTTTATGCCACCAGCATCTCCACACATGGGAGGAGCTTGGGAGCAGCTTATTCGCTCAGTAAATGATGTACTTCAACGAGTTTTAACGACTAGTAGACCGAACGATGAGCTTCTACATGCTATGTTAATTGAGGTAGAGATGACAGTTAACTCTCGCCCATTAACTTATATCCCTATCGACCACGAAGGTGAAGAGGCACTAACGCCCAACCACTTTTAACTAGGTAGCTCCAATGGTGTTAAGTCCTTCGCAGAACCGGTTTCTGAGGGCATCCAAATAATCCAAGAAATTTGTGGCCCAAGGGTAGGGTGATTGAAGTGCATAAAAGCAAAGACGGAAGGGTAAAAAGCGCTACATTCCAGACCGCATCCGGAATTTATGAGAGGCCTGCTGCCAAGATAGCCGTTATGGACTTGAAGGGCTCGGTACACCCTGATGGACAGGATATACCGGCGGGAGTGTTGCGAAAAATCTGGCCACACGGCCGGCATAAATCCCACTATTTCCCCGCCGAAAAACATACATACGCTTCGCTCGCTGGTTGGCTCATAAAAATCAGGTGATCAAAATTGAAGAGAACGTAGGTAAGAGAAAACTTTGTAATAGGAGACAAAGTTAGTACGTGAATTAACGGCAGAGTGATACGAATACATTTTTTAATCCTCCTTTGTAAATAAAGAATAACGGATCGCAAAAATTTGCGACCTTTTTTTAACATTGGCAAATATAGAATAACGGATTGCAAAAAATCTTCGACTTGTTTTTAACATTTATACTAAATTACTCTAACCATATTCTTACATACATATTTACTTCAAACATACACACTTACATGCCTACATACAAGGCTGTGACGTCTGTGGGAAACGCAATGTCAGCAAATTTGCCTGAATGAAAATTTGGTTTACTCCTGCGTTGTACACACTCCTGTATTAAATCGTGTGAATTGCTCTGTCAGCAACAATTAGCAAATGTCCCTTTTGTGTTGATGAAAATTTAGACTCTTTTTGTTACAGGGTAGCACATTAACTGGTTTACTAATTTGGCATTGAAATTGTTGGCTGTTTACACTACATCTCCCTTTTTTTCAGAATGCTTATGCATTTGGCGAATGCATGAGCATTCTGTTTTTATTTAGTTAAGTATATATTAATGCTATATTTTGTATTTTATGTTTGTAGGTTGAAAATTTACTTATTCTATTAATTTAATTATTATTTTCTTATTGTTTATGATATTGCTATTTTCTATGTTACTGGGAAATTTTTGCTTTTCATTATTTCCTATTCTAGACGGGATTAAAGTGTAATTATTTTTTTTATCGATATTTTCTACTTTATGGGGTATTAGAGTAAAATTATTGTTTTTATCGATTTTTTCTACCTTATAGGGTATTAGTAAAATTATTTTTTCTGTTATTTTTCATGTTATCTAAAATTATGACCTCCTAGATGAGAACGTTTAAACAAAGATTTTGTATTGGTAGTCCATTTCAAATTAAAATTGAAACGTATAGAACTAGATAATGGTTACAGTCATCATTGGTTGAAAATTGACATTGATCGAAAAGCGGGATCTCTGAGCGTATGATATACAGTAGATTGGGTACGTTCAGTTACTGCTAGAGCAAGAAGTAGTTATATAGTGATAAATGGTTAAACCAATGGGTACAGTGGATCCAACAATTTTTCATATCTTTTATTTTACCATTTTTCGTATTTTCTAGCAATATTTTTATTAGATCTTATGTGTCATGCGATTTTCTGGGTGGCCTTCCCAGATGGGATCGTCATGATACTTATGAAGAATTTCTTTAATTTTTGTCGACATTTGTCACATACATAACTTCTGGGGTTAATGCAAATATTAGATCTTTGAGAACTTGGGTACCTATTTTATTTTTATTTTTAAATATGCTTACTTGAGTATTCATTATTCTTGACCAATTTGTCTCCTAAGGGACAACTGTCTTTTTCTCTTACAAGTCCTAGATTGCCGGCATTTTTCAGCCTGGTTGAATATTGTACTAGTTAATAACTTCCTCAATAATGCGGTTGCTTGTATTTTCTATGCTAAAAATTTTCTATCCTTTTGGATGAAAACGAGCGCGACATGTCTAATTGCAAATTTATTTATTTATTAAGCGCTTTATTTATAATACGGATCTCTTTGTGACTTTTTATTTTCTTCATTCTGGCTGGTTTTTAAGTTTCCGATCTTGTGGTAACTTTAGGTATTTTGCATATTTCCACTTACGTAAGGTTTTTACGCATTACGTTGCGAAAAGTTATTATTTTATAAGGTTTGTGGTATAAATCTTCTACCTTGACAGCCTTCATAGATGTTATTTTTATTAACTTCTATGAAAACTACTACTGTGAATTAGCAAATTCTTGAACTTAGACAGTGCTAATGAAGCTGTCTTAATAAATTTTTCTATTGAGTGAGGCATTTTGCAGTGATTCATTTGTAATTGTTTACTGTTCTTATCGAAATTGGGTTGAGTTTAGATGGTTTAGGGTGCTAAATTTGAATATTATATAAATAGCACGATTACGCAGGTTAAAACTGCTAGCCGAACATCTGAAATGTTTGGGTTAATTTTTGGCTCTGGTTCAGCTGGTTCATATTTTAATATTCTATTCTCTGATGTTTCAGAGTTTCCTTTTCCTACCTCGTAACCAGCTATGGCTATCATAATGCCTTGGGCTATTTTTGTCCACGAAGACATTTTGAAGAGATAAAAGAGAAAATTAAAGAGAAAATAAAAATTTATTCCTGTTTCTTTGGGGGTGTTAATAATGCTAATTTATGCTTATTTCTCTGTTTTTACGTTTATTATATAAGCATTCCATTTTACTTTTATTATTTTTTTTTTCTTATTTAGTTAGCATTATAAAAGTTATTATTTAAAAGGTTTATTTATAAAAATATTTGTTTTAAAGGAAAAATTTGTTTAATTTTACATTTTCTACATTTCTAATTTTTCTTACAAAATTTTCTGAAAATATTTTCAAATGATGAATAGTTAAATACATTTTATTTTTTCTTGTTTAATTATTAAAAATTAATTCCTATGCTATTTTATTTTTTTTTCATTTTGTTTTCTATGCTATTTTTTGCTAAACATTTTTTTCACAATTAAGGAGTTTTATGAAAACGACCTAAGCACTTGACTTTGATTTTGTATGTCCTCTTCCGGGAACATAACTTAATAATTAGTAACAAAAAGTTTTTACATAAGAAATTTAAATTTTTGCTTGTCAATAGGCAGCCGTTAAGTTGCCCGAATATTTTCTTACTTAAAAATAATGTCTAAATTGTCAAACCGACTTCAGAATTAAGCTAATTATACTTATTATAATTATACGTGTTATGCTGCTAGTCCTGTTGTTTATTCCACATTTTTATGCTCGGACCGACTTCAATAATTTCTTCCCAATTGTTTACCACCTTATCACCGTTGGATATTTCTGTCTACAGTTTGTAAAAATTGTGTTTATTTGAAATGTGTTGGAATTCGAAAGGTACAAAAGTGGGCGCCAGCGCATCTAACTGCCGCAATTTTCATGTAATCTTCATCGTTGGAGCCCAAATTTAATTCATCAAAAACATCATTGCAAAAGCGAAATTTGTGTTTGTTCCGAATGTGGTTCCTTTGTTTCTTCTTCCAGTTTATTGACAAAAAATTTAACCGCTATAAACCATAGAGTTGGAAAACACGTCCTATAGCTTCTCTTTTTCGCTCCTTTTATAAGGCTTAGGCTGTAATCAGCCAGTATTATCTTTACCAATGAATTAGGCTGAATAATCAATCCAGTAAAAAAAAATAACATAACATACATAAATTTTTCAATTCACATTGTCAGTTTTATTTCATGTAAAATAAGATTTACTGTGGCACTTACATGTTAGATTTCATTGTTTGATTTGCTTACATTAACTTTTTCTAAATATGTACATTTTAAGAGCTTGAATCAGCCAAAGAAAATCTTCCATGCTTTTGCGTCTGCAAATATAAAAATTACCGATTCAAAACTAATGCTGCGAGCAAGGCTGGACTCCAACGTCAATGTTCCAAGGCTTGTCAAGCGATTTTGGCTCATAGGAGAACGTAAAAAATTTTTCACGCGAGACAATAGACTAAAAGAACGCTCCCCTACAGTCACACTGACTGGAAGTGCGCAAAATATTCTTTATGCTATGCAGATGTTCGGAAATAATACTTCCATCTTCAAGTCATGAAATTTGTTCAGAAGTTGAAATGGTAGCAGCGAATCACATCCCAAATTTGCTAAGTGGATGACTTTGAGATGAATGATTTTATCTATTAGATCCGTAGAAATATCGATACCATAAATCGTGCAGAATGCCGCTGCTTTTTCTCTGAGCTCTTCTTCCGTCAGATCCTGATACTTCCACAAAAAACTAAATTTAATCGCAATGTCATTTACGGCTTCGAAACGTCTTGTCATGTTACCAATCAAGCAGTCCAAAACAACGTAAAAAACTTACTGTGTGAATTGAGTTTCAGAATCACACACAGGGGATTCGCCAGGTAATTCATTGAACTGGCGGTTTCTTATCTTCATTCTTTTCTCAACTCCTATACTCCCTGCCAGAACCTTACATTCTTGAAGTATGATCGACCATTGATCCCTGAATTTCTTCAACTCATCAATCAGGCTACGTATATTTTCTGCAGTACCAGATTTGGATGGTTGATTACCGTCAACACTTTGAGCCAAATGTAGGCTAAGAGGATACATCCAAATTTCCCCATATATGATTCAATACCTTTCAAGTCCGTTACTGTTTCTGAACTCAGATTCAAAAGCTTGATTTCATCAATAGCTTTCAATATTTTGGGAATGTGAGTTGCAAAAGGTTTCACACTATCCACACGAGCAGACCAACGTGTTTGTGACATGCTGTGCAAGGAGCAATTAGTTTTTTCCTTGAGAATTTCCCATCTCTGAGGGCTTGCGCTAAAGATATTATAAAATTTCAGCATAATACCGAAAAAAGTGATGAATTCTGCACAACATTCAGCAGCTTGCACTCCACATCAACTTAAACTATGACAAGCACAAGGTGCAAATATTGGCAGGGAGGATATGGCTCTGCGCTCCTTTGTAATGACCGCTCATATTACTGCCTTTATCATACCCTTGCCCACGGCAGTCATCCAGTGGAATATTGGACTTTTTTAGAGTGCTGTGAATCAGCTCAGCGATAGCTTCTCCTGTTTTTGCGTTACAATCGACAAACTCTAAAAAGCGTTCTTGGATTTTCCATTTTCTGGAGTCCCTTTCCAATAAAACATAAATCAATATAAAAACAGTCTGCTCAATATGCGCCGAGTCAAGGGTTGCATCCACTATTACTGTGTAATACTTGACGGACTTTCTCTCGCCTTCTATCTTTCTAATTACTTGACTTGCACAGATTTCTATGAACTCATTATTTATTCCATCAGACAAATAATGTGCTTGGAGACGATTCTTTTTCGTTTGAGGTTCCCTTACCTTATCCAAAGGTTCATGCAATAGGGGGTCATAATTGCTGATCAGTTCCATACCAAATACCAAGAAAGTTTCCATTTTTTGGATTTCCGATCAATGAATTATCCCCTCTAAATTCCAATCCTTTTCTCCAAGAAATAAAACAACATCAAGAATTCTGCTAAGTATCTTTCTCCAGCGAGCTGCTCCATTTTTAAGGATTTCCGCTAAGAGAAAATCCACTGAGCTTGCATTTCGAATTCATATTGGCGCCACTCTATATAGCAAGTTTTATGATTTTGACTATTTTCATGTTCAGGAATTTTTTCGTGTAACCTCTTCCAACCTTTTTTTTAGAATAAACTGAAGACTTTGTCAAAGCTGATCGGGTATTTTCGGAAATTTTGCTGAAAATCCTACATGGAAAACAAAAATGCGCTTCTTTTGTTGCACTCCAAACGAGGCAATCCCATTTTTTTAGAGTAGTATGGAGTATGATTTGAAGGAAATGGCGACCACTTAAGTCGTTGGGAAGTCAAAATAAAATGTGATTTTAAATTAGTTGAAGCATTTTTGACAGATAGCGCTTATAAAATTGTGTCAAAAACGTTTATCTAACTTAAAATCACATTTTATTTCGACTATGACTATGCCCCATAGTATTTGATCGGATTCTCATGATTTTAGTTAAGTGATTTTCAATTTTAAAACAATTTTTGTAGCAACAAAATAGGTATGTATCTATGAAATCCTTGTTAGATTACTGTCAATACTGCTTTGCCTTGCCGGGCCCACAAAAACTTTCCGGGCCCCAGGGTAATTGCCCCTCCCCCCCCTCGCCACTGCTCTGCATATAAAAGGCTTATCCTTGCCAGCAATGAACTTAGGCTGAAAAATCAGCCACCAGAATCATAGGCAGGATCGCCATATAAAAGGTGGAAAAGAATTGTCTGTTTTGTGAGGTGTAAGTGCGAATAGGTGAATGCATCTTTATTCAAATATTGTTAGCTTATTTATACTAAATTATTCTAAACACCAGCATCAACACTAGCAACAACATCAGCACTGAAATCCAGCGAAAAATCAATCTTGCCAATAAATGCTACTTTGGACTAGGTAGGCAATTGAAAAGTAAAGTCCTCTCTCGGCGAACGAAAATCATACTCTACAACCCACTTATCGTACCCGTCTTGCTATATGGGGCAGAAGCATGGCTTTGGGAGTGTTCGAGAGAAAATTTCTTCGAAAGATATATGGACCTCTACGCGTTGGCGATGGTGAGTACAGAAGAAGATTTAATGATGAGCTGTACGAGCTATACGCAGACATCGACATAGTTCAGCGAATTAAAACGCAGCGGCTGCGCTGGCTAGGCCATGTTATGCGAATGAAAGATGATGCTCCGGCCAAGAAAGCGTTTCTATCGGAACCCGCCTATGGAAGCAGAGGTAGAGGGCGGCCCCCACTCCGTTGGAAAGACCAGGTGGAAAACGATTTAGACTCCCTTGGTGTGACCAATTGGCGCCGGTTGGCGGAGCGTAGGAGCGACTGGCGCGCCTTGTTGGACGGCCATAACCGTTTAGACGGTTAAGCGCCAGTTAAGTAAGTAAGTAAGTATTCTAAACATATTCTTACATACATATTTACTTCAAGCATACATACTTACATACCTACATACAACTAGACACAAATATGTATATACACATTTGTGTTGAGCTGTGACGTCTGTGGGAAACGCAATGTCAGCAAATTTGCCTGAATGCAAATTTGGTTTAGTCCTGCGTTGTACACACACCTGTATTAAATCGTGTAAATTGCTCTGTCAGCAACAATTAGCAAATTCCCCTTTTGTGTTGATGAAAATTTAGACTCTTTTTGCTACAGGGTAGCACATTAACTGGTTTACTCATTTGGCATTGAAATTGTTGGCTGTTTACACTACATCATCATCAGGCAATTTTGTAATGTTAGCAAAGGTTTCACGGAGATTCGAACCGTGAATCACAAGGTGAAACTGCAGTTGGCTTAACCACTAGGCTATCCTGCTGGTATTTGTTTCCATTCTTATTTCAGTTTTTCTCATTTCTACACTAACAACACAATTGAGACATTTTGGCTCTATATTAATTTGTGTGCCATGTAGATTTGTTTTTGTAAAGTTCTTCTTCGTTGCGAATGAGAAGCTTTGTAAACTCGGGCTCAGTTTTACATATTTATGTTTTTTTGTTTAATGGTGTGTTCAGTATATACTTATATTTAAGAATTCGTGATCTTAACACCGGCTTATAATAATTGAATCTCAATTATTTTGTTTTCTAAGAGACCCTGAAAAGAAAGAAACATTTACTGGCATATTGCGATGAAACCATTTCGAAAACCGCCAACGTAATCATCATCAGGGACTCGGACTTAGAGCTTAGTTGTCTTTAACAATTTTTTTTAGAATCATTTGTAGATTACGTTTTTGCTATACTCCTGATAAAAAAAAAAATCCATCCATACAATTTGACCCGCTCTAATACCTATATACAGCAAAAACAAAAACTTAGGCATTTGGCTTGGTTCAAGAGATAAACGCAAAAGAACAATAATAATCGTAAAACCGATTAATGCACTTAGCGCCTTAACCGTTAACGATAGAACCTTGAATCGAACTGTGCCTTAATCTACAAGTAAGTAGCTATATAGTGAAACAAAAAAAAAAACTTTGAAATTTGTTTTGGTTCAAGAGATATACACAATAATCGGTTTGAATGTCAGTGGTTGTCAATAAACCGTTTATTATGTATATCTATTCACCCAAGCAAAATTCCAAAAAAAAATTTGTAATACGTAGGTACATACTTGTAGATTAATACACAATTCGATATACGGTTCCATGTGAACTGTGAATGGAAATGTGTTTAGGTCTACAAGTGGGTAGCTATACAATGAAATAAAAAAAATTTTAGATTTTGTTTGGTTAAAGAGATATACACAAAGATAAGTTGGTAGTCAGCACTGATAAATCGATAAATCGTACGTAGAAATTGAACCACTAGAATAGAACCTTGAATCAAAGTCTGGATTAATCTACAAACAGGTGGCTGTATAATACAAAACAAGAGTTTAAAATATCGTGCCTGATTGAAGAGGTATATGTTCCAAGATTTTGTTACCGATCAGTTTGTTTGGTATGCAAAAATTGTTTATAAGCAATTAAGGCGATGGGTCATTTGTGTACTGATCAATTTCTATTTTTGCCCTGAAGGGTTAATGATGGAACTTTGATTCAACCAATAGGTAGCAATGTAACGCAAAAAAAATTAAGAAAATCTTGCTGGGTTCAAGATATATAAAGCAATGAAATGCTGGGTCATTTGTGTACAGATAAATGGCATTTTTTACCTTGAAAGGTTAATGATGGAACCGTATATCGAATTGTGTATTAATCTACAAGTATGTACCTACGTATTCCGAATTTTTTTTGGCATTTTGCTTGGGTGAATAGATATACATAATAAACGGTTTATTGACAACCACTGACATTCAAACCGATAATTGTGTATATCTCTTGAACCAAAAAAAATTTCAAAGTTGTTTTTTTTTGTTTCACTATATAGCTACTTACTTGTAGATTAAGGCACAGTTAAGACGCTAAGTGCATTAATCTGTTTTTCGATTATTATTGTTCCTTTTTTGTATATCTCTTGAACCGTTAATGATGAAACCTTCAGTCAAAGTGCGCCTTAACCTACAAGTAATTAGGTATATGATACGAGAGAAAAATTTAGAAAATCTAAATTTGTTCAGGAGATTCTTGTATTGGGTCATTTGCGTACCGATCAATTCGATTTTCACCTTGAAGGGTTAATGATGGAACTTAATATCAAATTGTGGATCGATCTACAGGTGGGTATCTATGTACAGCAAAAACAAAAAATTATCATTTGGCTTGGTTCAAGAGATAAAAGAGGAATAATAATAATCGAAAAACCGATTAACGCACTTAACGCTTTAACCGTTAACGACAGAACCGTGAATGAAAATGTGTTTAAGTCTACAAGTGGGTAGTTATACAATGAAATAAAGAAAAAACATTAGATTTTGTTTGGTTAAAGAGATACGGGCGATTCTCCGCGAGTTCTCAGTTTTACTAACCCAAAATTTTTTAATAAAAATATTCGATTTTCAAATATTTTCTATCATTTTTCTATGAGTTTTTATAGCTAAAAAACATTCCCAAAGTGGACGAGCTATATCTATTAATTTCTGTTCTTGATACTAAAACCTGCCACGATTGTGACATTACACGTGTGCCACGGTTGTCATTTGACGATAAATTGCTCATTAAAAAAAGCTAGTATGACTCTCAAGATTTTCCGTAAAATTTTAAGGTTATGTCAGCAAACTTTAAAGAAAAATGGTATAATATACGGTACTTAACTTAAAACTAGAAGGATACAAATGCCACTGTTGTGACACGATTTTTTTATGCGTACCGTTTTTCCAGGTCTTCAGTGTTTAAAAATGGATATTAGTTATCTTAAGACTGCAAACATTAACATGGAAATATGCGGGACTCTTGCTGATCAAAATTCACACTCACATGTCACAAACCAGTGTGCAATAAAGCAATACCGACCTAAGGATTTGAACAACATTTTTTATAACATTTTTTACTCACAAACTCATGGACACTTTTCAAAATCAAATTACAAAGCGAAAACAGAAATGTTATCATGAAAACAACATTTAATATTGCAGATTAAGTCAAGTTTTTTATATAATGACAGTTTATTACTCGTGTAATTAAAGATTAAAAAATTACCACCTAAAATGTTATGAAAAATGTGGTCGTGGACATGCCACGGGTGTGACATTTGTAGGGTATTATGAACTATAACTTCATAAAACTGATGACCAGTCAATAAATTTCAACTGAAACTTTAAAATAAACATAATTTTAACCCAATTACATAATTTAATTCATAGAAAATGCTTTAATATATTTCAAATTTCGAAAAGACACAAAACTGTAAGCTCGCGGAGAATCACCCATATACACAAAGACAAGTTGGTAGTCAGCACTGATCGATCAAGCGATAAATCGTACGTAGCGATAGAACCTTGAATCAAATTCTGTATTAATCTACAAACAGGTGGCTATATAATGCCAAGCAAAAGTTTATAATACCGTGCCTGATTGAAGAGATATAGGGAAATTAAGGCGCTGGGTCATTTGTGTACTGATAAATTCCTATTTTTGCCCTGAAGGGTTAATGATGGAACTTCCATTCAAGCAACGTTTTAGTCTACAAATAGGTAGCTGTGTAACGCAAAAAAAAATTTGAGAAAATCTTGCTGGGTTCAAGAGATATAAAGCAATTTAGGTGACGGGTCATTTGTGTGTGAATGATGGAACTGTATATCGAATTGTGTATTATTCTACAAGAAAAGTTTCCACTTTAAGACATCCGTTTTAAAAAGGCTTCTGTTGAGGACATGAGCCCCAAGTGAACCCACTTCAATCAACCAGGAGTCATGTTTTATAATTATGTATTTATTGCATGCGACCGGCAACCCTATTTTGATAATATCTTAAAAATGTATAAGATAGTAATATAACGGTCCTTTGAAATGTTTGTCTAATCCCGCTCTAATTTGTCTTTTTTGCCTAACATCATCAAAGTCCATTTTCAATTATCGCCGCGACCGCATCGCTATATTTTGTATTTTAACTCACAGTGAAAGTGAAGTAAATAAAAGCTTAAATTACTAGATGCAAAAGAGTGCCTAGATTAAAAGTGCAGTGTATTCTTATTTATTTTAGAAATCGTTCCCTTGCGCATTGGCGCTGAAGAAGTGATTTTGAAGAGTGTTTCTCTCCCTTGCGCGTTGGCGCTAGTCCCATAACCCCCTTATCGAAATTTATTCAGCTTCTTTATTGAAAACGGGTATTATATGATTGTGAAATATACCAGATTTCATTCTAAAAATGTATGTGGGGCTGTGAGAAAGGTGGCTTAAGGCTGGCAGATTTCTACACCTTCACTCCAAACGGACCGATCGTGGGAACTTTGCTGCTAAGTTCGACCAAGCAGGAACTTTTTGATGGGCTAGCAATTGGACTCACAATGGGTCTTCCAATATTTCTAACCGCCTATGTATATTGGTGGTTAATATTCAGTGCTTAGCGATATTTAAAACCTAATCGAAATTTACCATTGTATGGGAAAATCTACCACCAATCACAGCTTTCAAGTCCGAGCACTACTGGAAAATTTATTGCAGCACTAATAAAAAAATTATAACTGCTACAAATCTCAATTTAAAATGTTGCAATTTTTGCACAAAAATTATTCGGTACATACTTAAATATTTATTTTTTCAACAATAAAATAAGCAAGAAATTTGAATTGAGATGAGTTATACTATAGACAGTAGCTGTGCACCTACGTAAGCGGCGATTTATTATATATAAGCCAGACTGAAACGTTGAGTAATTTATTCTTTGACCACAACAAAACAAAACCAATAAAAAATTTTAAACAAGTATGCAAATTTGTACTTTATTTAAATTATTATGAATGTGTGTGTATGACGATAAAATGACGCGAATTTCTTGTTAATGCGT
The DNA here is from genome assembly GCF_040869045.1 of Eurosta solidaginis. Taxonomy (NCBI): domain Eukaryota; kingdom Metazoa; phylum Arthropoda; class Insecta; order Diptera; family Tephritidae; genus Eurosta; species Eurosta solidaginis. The sequence continues at coordinate 191,786,957 of NC_090324.1, forward strand.
GAAGGGCAGGATATATAATCCTTAAGAGTGGTTGACTGCTATGCTTTAACCGATTCTACTTCATCGTCATTCTTTAAGCATTGCAGGCATTTTTCATACGCCAACTTTGTGTTCGACCACGAATCGATTACTTCCTGTTTTAAAAGTTCTAGATACGTTTTTGAAATTTCTTTTAAAAAGGCGTCGTCGAATTCCGCGTTGAATCCAACGACTTGGCCTGAGCACCTGGTAAAATAACTTATAGCCATATTTATTCTCAAAAGTACAACGCTTTATATGCCGAAAAGAAAGGGTTCGAAAAATGGCCAATAATGGAGTGCTCTAAAGTGTTAATGCAGTCAAAGGCAATGATAAGCCGCGCCAACTGAATCTAAATATCAAAATATTTCGCGAATTTAACTCAATGCTACTATTTGAAAAATTTCCTATGGAGTCAAGGTAAAAACTTCCTTCTGGGCTGTATCTTCCTACAAATGTGCCTTGTATGTATATGTACGGTAGACTGGGCCGAAAAAAAAGTTGCTAATGTCCGCCCCTAAATTTGAAGATTATGTTGAGAGGGTTTCGGAAAAATTTTTTTAAATTTTTTTTGATCCTTCGAAATATAGCCAAAAAGGGTTTTTTCGTTGTAACTTGGTTATTTGAAGTCTGATTTTTAAAATTGATATGTCCTTATTTTGGCCTTGAGAAGGTTCAATTTCCGTTTAATGTCCTTTTAAGCTATAAAGTCGTTTTCACATGATTAGGTCAGCTAACAAAATTTTACCCCCCCTAATGTATGTTTTTTTCCTTACCAAACGAAAGTACTTAAAAATTCAAGAAAATATTGCTTTGAAACCATATTACTAAAATAATAAACAAAGAAGTTATAGCACTTTCAATATTTATTGCAACTGTTTTTTTACTTGATTCTTATTATACTTAGACCTGAAACTCATGATATTTATGGAGGAAAATTGCAGGGTTTGCATTGAAAAGTTAATAAAGATATGCCAAATATCATGAATAGGGGAAGTCAAAGTAAATAAGTGAGTCAAACCTGTTGTTTCGTATTTATAATAATAACACTATGCGACAAAATCAACTTTTTTTCTGGGTATTGGACAAACCCACTTTTTCGTAGAGATTTAGGCTTAAGTAAACAAAGTACTATCTGCCTTTTTCGAAATTAGCCTCCAAAAAATAGATATCGGCCAACGAAGTTTGAAGTTCGAAATTCTACATTTCGAAATTTTATTTTATTTTTTTGTTAACGCGTTCAGCAAACTGAACAAGTAAAAATGTGGGCGTGGTCCGCCCTTTTCCCTTATTAGAAGGGCTGGATTCTTTTTTTGAGAAATTTAGTATAACAGCTGTTATACGAAAACAAATGCAAAGTCAGAGTACTTCTGCATACAGTGAGCAAATTTTGTTAGCTGACCTAATCATGTGAAAAGGACTTCATAGCTTAAAAGGACATTAAACGGAAATGTGAAGCTTCTCAAGGCCAAAATAATGACATATCAATTTTAACAAGTAAGGAAGGCTAAGTTCGGGTGTAACCGAACATTACATACTCAGTTGAGAGCTATGGAGACAAGATAAGGAAAATCACCATGTAGGAAAATGAACCTAGGGTAACCCTGGAATGTGGTTGTATGACATGTGTATCAAATGGAAGGTATTAAAGAGTATTTTAAGAGAGAGTAGGCCATAGTTCTATGGGTGGACGCCATTTAGGGATATCGCCATAAAGGTGGACCAGGGCTGACTATAGAATGTGTTTGTACGATATGGGTATCAAATGAAAGGTGATAATGAGTACTTTAAAAGGGAATGGGCTTTAGTTCTATAGGTGAACGCCTTTTCGAGAAATCGCCATAAAGGTGGACCAGGGGTGACTCTAGAATATGTTTGTACGATATGGGTATCAAATGAAAGCTGTTAATGAATATTTTGAAAAGCAGTGATCCTTAGTTCCATAGGTGGACGCCGTTTCGAGATATCGCCATAAAGGTGGACCAGGGGTGTCTCTAGTTGTACGATATGGGAATCAAATGAAAGGTGTTACTGAGCATTTTAAGAGGGAGTGGGCATTAGGTCTATAGGTGCACGCCTTTTCGAAATGTCGCCATTAGGGTGGGCCAGGGGTGACTCCAGAATGTGTTTGTATGATATGGGTATCAAATGAAAGATGGTAATGAGTATTTTAAAAGGGAGTAATCCTTAGTTCTATAGGTGGACGCCTTTTCGAGATATCGCCATAAAGGTGGACCAATGGTGACTCTAGAATGTTTGTACGATATGGGTATCAAACGAAAGGTGCTACTGAGCATTTTAAGAGGAAGTGGGCATGAGGTCTATAGGTGGACGCCTTTTCGAGATATCGTCATTAGGGTGGGCCAGGGGTGACTCTAGATTGTGTTTGTACGATATGGGTATCAAACGAAAGGTGTTACTGATCATTTTAAGATGGAGTGGGCATTAGGTCTATAGGTGGACGCCTTTTCGAGATATCGCCATTAGGGTGAGCCAGGGGTGACTCTAGAATGTTTGTACGATATGGGTATCAAACGAAAGGTGTTACTGAGCATTTTAAGAGGGAGTGGGCATTAGGTCTATAGGTGGACGCCTTTTCGAGATATCGCCATTAGGGTGGGAAAGGGGTGACTCCAGAATGTTTTTGTACGATATGGGTATCAAATGAAAGGTGGTAATGAGTGTTTTAAAAGGGAGTAATCCTTAGTTCTATAGGTGGACGCCTTTTCGAGATATCGCCATAAACGTGGACCAAGGGTGACTCTAGAATGTTTGTACGATATGGATATCAAACGAAAGGTGTTACTGAGCATTTTAAGAGGGAGTGGGCATTAGGTCTATAGGTGGACGCCTTTTCGAGATATCGCCATTAGGGTGGGCCAGGGGTGACTCTAGAATGTTTGTACGATATGGGTATCAAACGAAAGGTGTTATTGAGCATTTTAAGAGGGAGTGGGCATTAGGTCTATAGGTGGACGCCTTTTCGAGATATCGCCATTAGGGTGGGCCAGGGTGACTCTAGAATGTGTTTGTACGATATGGGTATCAAATGAAAGGTGGTAATGAGTATTTTAAAAGGGAGTAATCCTTAGTTCTATAGGTGGACGCCTTTTCGAGATATCGCCATAAAGGTGGACCAAGGGTGACTCTACAATGTTTGTACGATATGGGTATCAAACGAAAGGTGTTACTGAGCATTTTAAGAGGGAGTGGGCATTAGGTCTATATGTGGACGCCTTTTCGAGATATCGCCATTAGGGTGGGCCAGGGGTGACTCTAGAATGTTTGTACGATATGGGTATCAAACGAAAGGTGTTACTGAGCATTTTAAGAGGGAGTGGGCATTAGGTCTATAGGTGGACGCCTTTTCGAGATATCGCCATTAGGGTGGGCCAGGGGTGACTCTAGAATGTTTGTACGATATGGGTATCAAACGAAAGGTGTTACTGAGCATTTTAAGAGGGAGTGGACATTAGGTATATAGGTGGTCGCCTTTTCGAGATATCGCCATTAGGGTGAGCCAGGGGTGACTCTAGAATGTTTGTACGATATGGGTATCAAACGAAAGGTGTTACTGAGCATTTTAAGAGGGAGTGGGCATTAGGTCTATAGGTGGACGCCTTTTCGAGATATCGCCATTAGGGTGGGCCAGGGTGATTCTAGAATGTGTTTGTACGATATGGATATCAAATTAAAAGTATTAATGAGGGTTTTAAAAGCGAGTGGCCCTTAGATGTATATGTGAAGGCGTTCTCGCGATATCGACCAAAATGTGGACCAGGTGATCCAGAAAAGCATCTGTCGGGTACTGCTAATTTATTTATATATGCAATACCACTAACAGTATTCCTGCCAAGATTCCAAGGGCTGTTGATTTCGCCTTGTAGAACTTTTTCATTTTCTTCTACTTAATATGGTAGGTGTCACACCCATTTTACAAAGTTTTTTCCAAAGTTATATTTTGCGTCAATAAACCAATCCAGTTACCATGTTTCATCCCTTTTTTCGTAGTTGGTATAGAATTATGGCATTTTTTTCATTTTTCGTAATTTTCGATATCGATAAAGTGGGCGTGGTTATGGTCGGATTTCGGCCATTTTTTATACCAAGATAAAGTGAGTTCAGATAAGTACGTGGGCTAAGTTTAGTAAAGATATATCGGTTTTTGCTCAAGTTATTGTGTTAACGGCCGAGCGGAAGGACAGACGGTGGACTGTGTATAAAAACTGGGCGTGGCTTCCACCGATTTCGCCCATTTTCACAGAGAACAGTTATCGTCACAGAATCTATGCTCCTACCAAATTTGAGAAGGATTGGTAAATTTTTGTTCGACTTATGGCATTAAAAGTATTCTAGACAAACTAAATGAAAATGGGCGGATCCACGCCCATTTTGAAATTTTCTTTTATTTTTGGATTTTGTTGCATCATATCATTACTGGAGTTGAATTTTGACTTAATTTACTTATATACAGTAAAGATATTAACTTTTTTGTTAAAATTTGAATTTAAAAAATTTTTTTTTTAAAAAGTGGGCGTGTTCTTCATCCAATTTTGCAAATTTTTATTTAGCACATATATAGTAATAGTAGTAACGTTCCTGCCAAATTTCATCATGATATCTTCAACGACTGCCAAATTACAGCTTGCAAAACTTTTAAATTACCTTCTTGTAAAAGTGGGCGGTGCCACGCCCATTGTCCAAAATCTTACTAGTTTTCTATTCTGCGTCATAACTTCAACCCATCTACCAAGTTTCATCGCTTTAACCGCCTTTGGCAATGAATTATCGCATTTTTTCGGTTTTTCGAAATTTTCGATATCGAAAAAGTGGGCGTGGTTATAGTCCGATATCGTTCATTTTAAATAGCGATCTGAGATGAGTGCTCAGGAACCTACATACCAAATTTCATCAAGATACCTCAAAATTTACTCAAGTTATCGTGTTAACGGACGGACGGACGGACGGACGGACGGACATGGCTCAATCAAATTTTTTTTCGATCCTGATTATTTTGATATATGGAAGTCTATATCTATCTCGATTCCTTTATATATGTACAACCAACCGTTATCCAATCAAACTTAATATACTCTGTGAGCTTTGCTCAACTGAGTATAAAAATCGGACGTCAAATAACCAAGTTACAACGAAAAAACCTTTTTGGCTGTATTTCGAAGGATCAAAAAAAATGAAAAAAAAATTTTCCGAAACCCTCTCAACATAATCTTCAAATTTGGGGGCGGACATTAGCAACTTTTTTTTTTGTATGAGGACCAACCCAGTCTAATATACGGTATATCAAAGTAGAAAAAAGTCAACAACTGAGTGATCACAATTGAAGTCTGGTGTAATGAGAACAATAAAAAAGATGGGCGAAACGAAAATTTATATGTACGTATGTACCGAATTTACCAATGTTAGGATTTTTATATGAGCAGACCGCGAACAGGGAGAAGAACGCGACTTTTATGAGATCGTATGTCTTTCTTTTTGGCGGCCACCGTGGTGTGATGGTAGCGTGCTCCGCCTACCACACCGTATGCCCTGCGTTCACATCCCGTGCAAAGCAACATCAAAATTTTAGAAATAAGATTTTTCAATTAGAAGAAAATTTTTCTAAGCGGGGTCGCCCCTCGGCAGTGTCTGGCAAGCGCTCCGATTGTATTTCTGCCATGAAAAGCTCTCAGTGAAAACTCATCTGCCTTGCAGATGCCGTTCGGAGTTGGCATAAAACATGTAGGTCCCGTCCGGCCAATTTGTAGGGAAAAATCAAGAGGAGCACGACGCAAATTGGAAGAGAAGCTCGGCCTAAAATCTCTTCGGAGGTTATTGCGCCTTACATTTATTTTTTTTTTATATACCACCGATCTCAATGATTTTTCCAGACGTCAATATAAGCTATACACGTAAGTTTTTGGTGAAATTTGAAGCTTCTAGCTGTTAAAACGGGGCAGAAATTGCGCAAAGTTTCTTATCTGAACAATCGGTTGTATGAGATATATACTATGTATACCACCGATCTCAATGATTTTTCCAGACATCAATATATGCTATACACGTAAGCATTTGGTGAAATTTGAAGCTTCTAGCTGTTAAAATGGGGCCGAAATCGCAAAAAAAAAATATATATACTATATATATATACTATATATGCCATCATATTTATATTATATATATCACCGATCTCTATAATTTTTTGACACAACAATATATACTATATACGTAAGCAATCGGCGAAATTTGAAGCTTATAGCTGTTAGAATGGGGTAGAAATTGCGAAAAGTTTCTTATCTGAACAATCGTTAGTATGAGATATATACTATATATACAACCGATCGCTATGATTTTTTCAGACAACAATATATGCTATATACGTAAGCATTCGGTGAAATTTGAAGCTTCTAGCTGTTAATGGGGCTAAAATTGCGAAAATATATATATACTATATATATATACTATATATACCATCATATATATATTATATATATCACCGATCTCTATGATTTTTTGACACAACAATATACAATATATGCGTAAGCAATCGGTGAAATTTGAAGCTTATAGCTGTTAGAATGGGGTAGAAATTGCGAAAAGTTTCTTATATGAACAATCGGTTGTATGAGATATATACTATGTATACCACCGATCTCAATGATTTTTCCAGACATCAATATATGCTATACACGTCAGCATTTGGTGAAATTTGAAGCTTCTAGCTGTTAAAATGGGGCCGAAATCGCAAAAAAAAAAATATATATACTATATATATATATACTATATATACCGTCATATATATATTATATATATCACCGATCTCTATGATTTTTCGACACAACAATATATACTATATACGTAAGCAATCGGTGAAATTTGAAGCTTATAGGTGTTAGAATGGGGTAGAAGTTGCGAAAAGTTTCTTATCTGAACAATCGGTTGTATGAGATATATACTATATATACAACCGATCGCTATGATTTTTCCAGACAACAATATATGCTATATATGTAAGCATTCGGTGAAATTTGAAGCTTCTAGCTGTTAAAATGGGGCTAAAATTGCGAAAATATATATATATATATATACTATATATATTTACTATATATACCACCATATATATACTATATATACCACCGATCTTTATGATTTTTTCAGACACCAATATATGCTATATGCGTAAGCGTTCGTTGAAACTTGAAGCCTCTAGCTCTTAAAATAGGGCAGTAATTACGAAAAGTTTCTTATCTAAACAATCGGTTGTGGGGGATATATATTATATATACGACCGATCTCATCAATTTTTTCAGGCAACAATATGTACAGTATACGAAATTATATGGTGAAGTTTGAAGCTTCAATCTGTTAAATTGAGTAGATATGACAAAAATCTTATTTTTCTGAAAAATCGGTTATATGGAGGATATATGCTATAGTCGTCCGATCCGGCCGGTTCCGACAAATGTCTAATCGGACACACAAATACACCCGCTCACCAAATTTTATCAAGATATCTCAAAAATTGATGGACTAGTTTGCATACAAGACGGACATGGCTAAATGAACTCAGCTTTTCATCCTGATTATTTCGGTATACTTAATGGTGGATCTATCTATTTTCCTTTAAGGGCTTACAATTTTGGGTTTCGTGACGAAATTAATATACCATTTCATTTTCAAGAAAGGTATAAAAACAGGTAGGTACTTTGTGTGAGGATGCAAAGTTTCAGGTTTTATGTGGTCTGCGTGTAAAAACTATGACTACGAATCACGTATGTCAACAATATATGACGTAAACGTAACTATTTGATGAAATTTGATGAATTTTTAAGCTTCTAGCCATAAAAAAGGGGCAAAAATTACAGTTTATATGAAGTATATAATATATATACCACCGATCTCTATGATTTTTTCAGACATCAATATATGCTATATACGTAAGCATTTGGTGAAATTTGAAGCTTCTAGCTGTTAAAACGGGGCAGAAATTGCGCAAAGTTTCTTATTTGAACAATCGGTTGTATGAGATATATACTATTTATACCACCGATCTCAATGATTTTTTCAGACATCAATATATGCTATACACGTAAGCATTTGGTGAAATTTGAAGCTTCTAGCTGTTAAAATAGGGCTGAAATCGCAAAAAAAAAATATATATATACTATATATACCATCATATATATATTATATATATCACCGATCTCTATGATTTTTTGACACAACAATATATACTATATACGTAAGCATTTAGTGAAATTTGAAGCTTCTAGCTGTTAAAATGGGGCAAAAATTGCGCAAAGTTTTTTATCTGAACAATCGGTTGTATCAGTTATATACTATATATACCACCGATCTCAATGATTTTTTCAGACAACAATATATTCTATACACGTAAGCATTTGGTGAAATTTGTAGCTTCTAGCTGTTAAAATGGGGAAGAAATTGCGCAATGTTTCTTATCTGCACAGTCGGTTGTATGAGATATATACTATATATACCACCGGTCTCTATGATTTTTTCAGACAACAATATATGCTATAAGCGTAAGCAATTGGTGAAATTTGAACATATCTAAACGATTTTTAAGATAAATATAAAATGAAAAATAGGTAGGTACTTTGTGTGAGAATGCAAAACTTCACGTTTTTTGTGGTCTGCATGTAAAACCTATGACTACGAATCACGTATTTCAAAAATATATGACGTAAACGTAACTATTTGATGAAATTTGATGAATTTTGAAGCTTTTAGCCGTAAAAAAGTGGCTAAATTGACAGGTTATATGAAGTATATAATATATATACCACCGATCTCTATGATTTTTTCAGACATCAATATATGCTATATACGTAAGCATTTGGTGAAATTTGAAGCTTCTAGCTGTTAAAACGGGGCAGAAATTGCGCAAAGTTTTTTATCTGAACAATCGGTTGTATCAGATATATACTATATATACCACCGATCTCAATGATTTTTTAGACAACAATATATGCTATACACGTAAGCATTTGGTGAAATTTGTAGCTTCTAGCTGTTAAAATGGGGAAGAAATTGCGCAATGTTTCTTATCTGAACAATCGGTTGTATGAGATATATACTATATATATCACCGATCTCAATGATTTTTTCAGACAACAATATGTGATATACACGTAAGCATTTGGTGAAATTTGAAGCTTCTAGCTGTTAAAATGGGGCCGAAATCGCAAAAAAAAAATATATATACTATATATACCATCATATATATATTATATATATCACCGAACTCTATGATTTTTTGACACAACAATATATACTATATACGAAAGCAATCGGTGAAATTTGAAGCTTATAAGTGTTAGAATGGGGTAGAAATTGCGAAAAGTTTCTTATCTGAACAATCGGTTGTATGAGATATATACTATATATACAACCGATCGCTATGATTTTTTCAGACAACAATATATGCTATACACGTAAGCATTTGGTGAAATTTGAAGCTTCTAGCTTTTAAAACGGGGCAGAAATTGCGCAAAGTTTCTTATCTGAACAGTCGGTTGTATGAGATATATACTATGTATACCACCGGTCTCAATGATTTTTCCAGACATCAATATATGCTATACACGTAAGCATTTGGTGAAATTTGAAGCTTCTAGCTGTTAAAATGGGGCCGAAATCGCAAAAATATATATATATATACTATATATATATACTATATATGCCATCGTATATATATTATATATATCACCGATCTCTTTGATTTCTTGACACAACAATATATAATATAGACGTAAGCAATCGGTGAAATTTGAAGCTTATATCTGTTAGAATGGGGTAGAAATTGCGAAAAGTTTCTTATCTGAACAATCGGTTGTATGAGATATATACTATATATACAACCGATCGCTATGATTTTTTCAGACAACAATATATGCTATATACGTCAGCATTCGGTGAAATTTGAAGCATCTAGCTGTTAAAATGGGGCTAAAATTGCGAAAATATATATATATACTATATATACCACCATATATATACTATATATACCACCGATCTTTATGATTTTTTCAGACAACAATATATGCTATATGCGTAAGCATTCGTTGAAATTGAACATGAGTTGATTTAACTCAGCTCTTCAACCTGATTATTTCGGTATACTTAATGGTGGGTCTATCTATTTTCCTTTAAGGACTTACAATTTTGGGTTTCGTGACGAAATTAATATACCATTTCATTTTCATGAAAGGTATAAAAACAGGTAGGTACTTTGTGTGAGGATGCAAAGTTTCAGGTTGTTTGTGGTCTGCGTGTAAAAACTATGACTACGAATCACGTATTTCAACAATATATGACGTAAACGTAACTATTTGAATTTTGAAGCTTCTAGCCGTAAAAAAGGGGCAAAAATTACAGTTTATATGAAGTATATAATATATATACCACCGATCTCATTGATTTTTTCAGACATCAATATATGCTATATACGTAAGCATTTTGTGAAATTTGAAGCTTCTAGCTGTTAAAACGGGGCAGAAATTGCTCAAAGTTTCTTATCTGAACAATCGGTTGTATGAGATATATACTATTTATACCACCGATCTCAATGATTTTTTCAGACATCAATATATGCTATACACGTAAGCATTTGGTGAAATTTGAACATATCTAAACGATTTTTAAGATAAATATAAAATAAAAAATAGGTAGGTACTTTGTGTGAGGATGCAAAACTTCACGTTTTTTGTGGTCTGCATGTAAAAACTATGACTACGAATCACGTATTTCAAAAATATATGACGTAAACGTAACTATTTGATGAAATTTGATGAATTTTGATGCTTCTAGCCGTAAAAAAGGGGCAAAAATTACAGTTTATATGAAGTATATAATATATATACCACCGATCTCTATGATTTTTTCAGACAACAATATATGCTATATACGTAAGCATTTGGTGAAATTTGAAGCTTCTAGCTGTTAAAATGGGGGAGAAATTGCGCAAAGATTCTTATCTGAACAATCGGTTGTATGAGATATATACTATATATACAACCGATCGCTATGATTTTTTCAGACAACAATATATGCTATATACGTAAGCATTCGGTGAAATTTGAAGCTTCTAGCTGTTAAAATGGGGCTAAAATTGCGAAAATATATATATATACTATATATACCACCATATATATACTATATATACCACCGATCTTTATGATTTTTTCAGACAACAATATACATATGCTATATGCGTAAGCATTCGTTGAAATTTGAAGCCTCTAGCTCTTAAAATAGGGCAGTAATTACGAAAAGTTTCTTATCTGAACAATCGGTTGTATGAGATATATACTATATATACAACCGATCGCTATGATTTTTTTCAGAGAACAATATATGCTATATACGTAAGCATTTGCTGCAATTTGAAACTTCTAGCTGTTAAAACGGGGCAGAAATTGCGCAAAGTTTCTAATCTGAACAATCGGTTGTATGAGATATATGCTATATATACAACCGATCGCTATGATTTTTTTCAGACAACAATATATGCTATATACGTAAGCATTCGGTGAAATTTGAAGCTTCTAGCTGTTAAAATGGGGCTAAAATTGCGAAAATATATGTATATACTATATATATATACTATATATACCACCATATATATACTATATATACCACCGATCTTTATGCTTTTTTCAGACAACAATATATGCTATATGCGTAAGTATTCGTTGAAATTTGAAGCCTCTAGCTCTTAAAATAGGGCAGTAATTACGAAAAGTTTCTTATCTGAACAATCGGTTGTGGGGATATATACTATATATACGACCGATCTCATCAAGTTTTTCATGCAACAATATGTACAGTATACGAAATTATATGGTGAAGTTTGAAGCTTCAATCTGTTAAATTGAGTAAGATATGACAAAAATCCTCTTTTTCTGAAAAATCGGTTGTATGGAGGATATATGCTATAGTGGTCCGATCCGGCCGGTTCCGACAAATGTCTAATCGGACACCCGCTCACCAAATTTTATCAAGATATCTCAAAAATTGATGGACTAGTTTGCATACAAACAGACAGACGGACAGACGGACATGGCTAAATCAACTCAGCTCTTCATCCTGATCATTTCGGTATACTTAGTGGTGGGTCTATCTATTTTCATTTAAGGACTTACAATTTTGGGTTTCGTGACGAAATTAATATACAATTTCATTTTCATGAAAGGTATAAAAATAGGTAGGTACTTTGTGTGAGGATGCAAAGCTTCACGTTTTTTGTGGTCTGCATGTAAAAACTATGACTACGAATCACGTATTTCAAAAATATATGACGTAAACGTAACTATTTGATGAAATTTGATGAAGTTTGAAGCTTCTAGCCTTAAAAAGGGGCAAAAATGACAATTTATATGAAGTATATAATATATATAGCACCGAACTCTATGATTTTTTCAGACAACAATATATGCTATATACGTAAGCATTTGGTGAAATTTGAAGCTTCTAGCTGTTAAAACGGGGCAGAAACTGCGCTAAGTTTCTTATCTGAACTATCGGTTGTGTGAGGTATATACTATGTATACCACCGATCTCAATGATTTTTTCAGACATCAATATATGCTATAAACGTAAGCATTTGGTGAAATTTGAAGCTTCTAGCTGTTAAAATGGGGCCGAAATCGCAAAAAAAAAATATATATATACTATATATATATACTATATATACCATCATATATATATTATATATATCACCGATCTCTATGATTTTTTGACACAACAATGTGTACTATATACGTAAGCAGTCGGTGAAATTTGAAGCTTATAGCTGTTAGAATGGGGTAGAAATTGCGAAAAGTTTCTTATCTGAACAATCGGTTGTATGAGATATATACTATATATACAACCTATCGCTATGATTTTTTCAGACAACAATATATGCTATATGCATGCGGTGAAATTTGAAGCTTCTAGCTGTTAAAATGGGGCTAAAATTGCGAAAATATATATATATGCTATATATATATACTATATATACCACCATATATATACTATATATACCACCGATCTCTATGATTTTTTGACACAACAATATATACTATATACGTAAGCAATCGGTGAAATTTGAAGCTTATAGCTGTTAAAATGGGGCCGAAATCGCAAAAAAATATATATATACTATATATATATACTATATATACCATCATATATATATTATATATATCACCGACCTCTATGATTTTTTGACGTAACAATATATACTATATACGTAAGCAATCGGTGAAATTTGAAGCTTATAGCTGTTAGAATGGGGTAGAAATTGCGAAAAGTTTCTTATCTGAACAATCGGTTGTATGAGATATACACTATATATACAACCGATCGCTATGATTTTTTCAGAGAACAATATATGCTATATGCGTAAGCATTCATTGAAATTTGAAGCCTCTAGCTCTTAAAATAGGCTAGTAATTACGATAAGTTTCTTATCTGAACAATCGGTTTTGGGGGATATATACTATATATACGACCGATCTCATCAATTTTTTCAGGCAAAAATATGTACAATATACGAAATTATATGGTGAAGTTTGCAGCTTCAATCTGTTAAATTGAGTAATATATGACAAAAATCCTCTTTTTCTGAAAAATCGGTTGTATGGAGGATTTATGCTATAGTGGCCCGATCCGGCCGGTTCCGACAAATGTCTAATCGGACACACAAATACACCCGCTCACTAAATTTTATCAAGATATCTCAAAAATTGAGGGACTAGTTTGCATACAAACAGACAGACGGACAGACGGACATGGCTAAATCAACTCAGCTCTTCATCGTGATTATTCCGGTATACTTAATGGTGGGTCTATCTATTTTCCTTTAAGGACTTACAATTTTGGGTTTCGTGACGAAATTAATAAATATACCATTTCATTTTCATGAAAGGTATAAAAACAGGTAGGCACTTTGTGTGAGGATGCAAAGATTCAGGTTTTTTGTGGTCTGTGTGTAAAAACTATGACTACAAATCACGTATTTCAACAATATATGACGTAAACGTAACTATTTGATGAAATTTGATGAACTTTGAACCTTCTAGCCGTAAAAAAGGAGCAAAAATTACAGTTTATATGAAGTATATAATGTAAGTCGGGTGAGGAGGCACTGTGACAGCACGCATATACCAACACATATGGCAGCGCAAATGTAAAACACTCAAGGCGAATAACGAGCGCACAGCCTGAGTAAATTAGCTCGGAGAAAATCTAATAGCGGGCGGACAAGTGAGTCGTAATCAGCCGTCGACCAAAGCAGCCGTCGTTACTATAATTATTCGCTGTACCAACCTACTTTAATTGTAATCCACTTTAAACCATAACTTTAATTGTACTTATTTTTGAATACTCAACTTTGAATTGAATAATAAACGTTATTAATTGCATAACTTTACATTTGGGGGCTCAACCTGCCGAACCTTAATACAAATTGAATCAAACTTATCCGAATTGAAGAACAATAGGCAAGCAGTGCAATAAAGTGAAGTTGGCAAAACAGTACTTCTACAGTTGCAGTTCAGTCGCAAAAAAAAAAAAAAAAAACAAAAAAAGGGTCGTTGATCGGTCAAAACAAAAAATTCCGTTCAACGCATATGACTTGTGCTAGTCGCCAAAGCGCAGGCGATTCAAAAAACACCACCAAAGTCAAAAAGCAGACAAAGCAGGTAGAGGAAGTGAGACGGCGTTACAACACACGCTCAACAAAGCAGGCAACGAGGTGGAGAGAATACGCTCAGACAGCTTCCAAGAAAGTCATGGCCGAAGCAGAGCAGCAGAAAGCAGTAAAAGAAGCAGCGGCAATGGCAGAACAAAACAAAACAGTGGAATGTAAGAATAATGAATTGCTACAACAGCTGGTGCAATTGCTTACATTGAAAATCCAAGCAGACGAAACAAAGCAGGCCGAAACCAAAATTACGGCAGAAAGTTTTGGCAAAATTATACCCGAATTTGATGGAGGAAATATGCCAGTGAAACACTGGTTTACTAACTTTGAATTAAACGCAGCTGCATACGGTTTGAACAATGTACAGAAGTACGTGCAAGCAAGGGCGAAAATGACGAAAACTGCGAAACTTTTTCTTGAATCGGTAGCTGTTTACGAATATGGTGCAATGCGCACAATGTTGGAAGACGAATTTGACAAGTCAAAAATGTGTAGTGCTGATGTTCACGCAGAGCTACGAGAACGGAAAAAACAAAAGAGTGAGAGTTTCCACGAATATGTGCTGCAGATGAAGAAATTGGCTACACGTAGTAATATAGACACGCAGTCGGTGATTCGTTATATAGTTGGTGGACTGCAATTAAAAGACGAATTTAAATACAACCTTTGGAGCTGTAAGTCATATAAGGAATTGCAAGATCAATACGAAGTTTACGAGAAAATAGTTTTGCGGGAAAAAAGCAACAAAGAGCATAAAGGGCAAGTACACGTAAACGAGAAGCGTTCGCACATTTCAAGCGAAAAGAAAACACATTGCTTTAACTGTGGCGCTACGGATCATATGCGGAAAAATTGCCAAGCAGAAACAAAGTGTTTTCGTTGCAATAAAAGTGGGCATATGTCGAAAGACTGTCCAACTGTAGCTGCTGCTGTAAACCTGGTTCATAATTCGAAACGCTGTAAAAACATAAAGATTAACAACGTCGAAGTAAGCGGGTTAGTAGACACGGGCGCAGATATAACTATTATGAAAAAAAGTACATTCGAAAAAGTTGGTGGAGGTGTGCTGCAAACATATATGCAACAGCTTCGCGGCCTCGGTACTAAATCTACAAAACCAATTGGGTGTTTCGTTGCTGAAGTAGGTGTTGACGACTTACTGACGCAGCAAAAATTCATTGTAGTATCTGACAAAGACGTTATGTATGATGCGCTACTGGGTTACGATTTTATTTCGAAGTTCAACTTGGCGGCGACGGCAGATGGATATAAGTTTTCTCCACTAAACGTGGGGGAAACTTATGAGGATCTTAATCAGATAAGTATTTATAATGTAACCGACACAAATTCTCATGTTGATGTTCCTCCGCAGTACGAAGCCGAAATTCGCTCCTTGATTGCCAACTACAAGCCAATCGATTATGTTGAGGAATGTCCAGTTGTATTGAAGATCATTCCGGATGGTAACGTTGTCCCGTTCAGGCACGCTCCAAGTCGCATACCATTCCACGAAGTTGAAGCAGTCAACAAGCAAATTGATGAGTGGCTTAAAGCTGGAATCATAAGACAGTCTACGTCCAACTTCGCCAGCCGCATGGTTATCGTGAAGAAAAAGGACGGTACGTGCCGCATTTGTGTGGATTTTCGAAAACTTAACTCGGCTGTACTAAAAGATTGTTTTCCGGTCCCTATAATTGAGGACGTACTCGAAAAGTTGCAGAAGTCGAAATTTTTTACGGTTTTGGATTTGGAAAATGGGTTTTTCCACGTCCCCATTGAAGAGAGTAGCAAAAAATACACCGCTTTCACAACAACAAGGGGGCTTTACGAATTTAATAGGGCTCCGTTTGGCTTCTGCAACTCTCCCGCCGTTTTTATACGTTTCGTTAACTACGTCTTCCAGAATCTAATAAATAATAACGTATTAGACTTATATATGGACGATATTATCATTCACGCAGAAACAGCTGATGATTGTCTTCGTAAGACAAAGCTGGTTTTTGCAACGGCAGCAGAACACGGTTTGAAAATCAAATGGCCAAAATGCCATTTTATGCAGGCATCTGTAAGTTTCCTGGGTCACTTGGTTAAAGATGGATGCGTGTGGCCAGGCAAAGAGAAAACGGATGCGGTTAATAAGTTTGCAATCCCAAAAAATGTTAAGGCCGTGCAGTCGTTTTTAGGCCTAACGGGATTTTTTCGAAAGTTCATTAAAGGATACTCACACATCGCCAGACCATTAACAAATCTACTGGATAGCCGACCATACGGAGCTTTTAAAATAAAAGGTGGGCTGTTATATAAAAATATTGAGGGTAACGATCTTTTGGTGGTTCCAAAGCAGATGGAAAAAGAAATTATTGTCGATGCTCATAATGTTGGTCACTTTGCAGTACAGAAAACTATGCATGCTATACAACAAAATTATTGGATACCACACCTGGAACAAAAAGTTACGCAGGTAATCAACAATTGTGTGAAATGTATCATTTATAATAAGAAGTTGGGTAAAAAAGAGGGTTATCTGCACGTAATTGATAAAGGTGACCAACCATTGCATACGTTGCATATTGACCATCTGGGACCAATGGACGCTACCTCAAAGCAGTATAAATATATCTTAGCAATCGTCGACGCGTTTACCAAATTTGTGTGGCTGTACCCCACAAAGAGCACAGGTTGCGAAGAAGCGGTTCAGAAGCTGGAGTCATGGTCTGCGGTTTTTGGAAACCCCGCACGCATAGTTACCGATAGAGGTGCCGCGTTCACGGCACATATGTTTTCCGAGCACGTAAAGGAGAGGGGTATTGATCACATCTGGAGCACTACCGGGGTCCCACGTGGAAACGGACAGATTGAAAGAGTGAATCGAACGGTTATGTCGATTATTGCAAAGCTCTCGGCAGAAGAACCTGCAAAATGGTTCAAGTTAGTTCCAAAAGTACAGCAAGCTATTAATTCACATACTCATGCGTCTACAAAGCGGCCGCCGTTTGAACTTATGTTTGGTGTCAAAATGAACCACACATGCAGTGATCAGATACAACTTTTACTCGAGCAGGAGCTATATGATGCATACGACGAAGGGCGGCACAATTTGCGGCAAGAGGCGAGGCACGAAATCGAGCGCGCTCAGAATCAATACAAAAAGCAGTTTGATAGCAAACGAAAGAAGGAATACGGGTACAAGATCGGCGATTTAGTAGCAATACGACGCACGCAGTTTGTAGCCGGACGAAAGCTGGCTAGCGAATATCTCGGCCCGTACGAAATCACACAAGTTAAACGAAATGGCCGGTTCAACGTTAGAAAGGCGGCAGATGTAGAGGGGCCCTGTAATACGTCCACGAGTTGCGATAATATGAAACTTTGGAAGTATACAGTCAACAACGAAGAGCTTTTGTCATCTGAGGCAGATGACTAATCAGGGTGGCCGAATGTAAGTCGGGTGAGGAGGCACTGTGACAGCACGCATATACCAACACATATGGCAGCGCAAATGTAAAACACTCAAGGCGAATAACGAGCGCACAGCCTGAGTAAATTAGCTCGGAGAAAATCTAATAGCGGGCGGACAAGTGAGTCGTAATCAGCCGTCGACCAAAGCAGCCGTCGTTACTATAATTATTCGCTGTACCAACCTACTTTAATTGTAATCCACTTTAAACCATAACTTTAATTGTACTTATTTTTGAATACTCAACTTTGAATTGAATAATAAACGTTATTAATTGCATAACTTTACATATACCACCGATCTCTATGATTTTTTCAGACAACAATATATGCTATATACGTAAGCATTTGGTGAAATTTGAAGCTTCTAGCTGTTAAAACGGGGCAGAAATTGCGCAAAGGGTCTTATCTGAACAATCGGTTGTATGAGATATATACTATGTATACCACCGATCTCAATGATTTTTTCAAACAACAATATATGTTATCTGCGTTAGCATTCGGTGAAATTTGAAGCTTCTAGCTGTGAAAATGGGGCTAAAATTGCGAAAATATATATATATACAATATATACCACCATATATATACTATATATAACACCGATCTTTATGCTTTGATGAATTTTGAACCTTCTAGCCGTAAAAAAGGGGCAAAAATTACTGTTTATATGAAGTATATAATATATATACCACCGATCTCTATGATTTTTTCAGACATCAATATATGCTATACACGTAAGCATTTGGTGAAATTTGAAGCTTCTAGCTGTTAAAATGGGGCCGAAATCGCAAAAAAATATATATATATACTACATATACCATCATATATATATTATATATATCACCGATATCTATGATTTTTTGGCACAACAATATATGCTATACACGTAAGCATTTGGTGAAATTTGAAGCTTCTAGCTATTAAAATTGGGAAGAAATTGCGCAAAGTTTCTTATCTGCACAATCGGTTGTATGAGATATATACTATATATACCACCGGTCTCTATGATTTTTTTAGACAACAATATATGCTATACACGTAAGCATTTGGTGAAATTTGAAGCTTCTAGCAGTTAAAATAGGGCCGAAATCGCAAAAAAAAAATATATATATATACTATATATATACTATATAAACCATCATATATATATTATATATATCACCGATCTCTATGATTATTTGACACAACAATATATACTATATACGTAAGCAATCGGTGAAATTTGAAGCTTATAGCTGTTAGAAAGGGGTAGAAATTGCGAAAAGTTTCTTATCTGAACAATCGGTTGTATGAGATATATACTATATATACAACCGATCGCTATGATTTTTCAGAAAACAATATATGCTATATGCGTAAGCATTCGGTGAAATTTGAAGCTTCTAGCTGTTAAAATGGGGCTAAAATTGCGAAAATATATATATTTTATTTAATAATTTGGGAAAAATTTAAACAACGTGACATCAGGACGGACAAGGCGACAGCTGTTTCGATTATACCTTGTAAATCTCTTCAAAGCCTTTTCTCCCGGGAGTGGGAGTCGAACTCGCACCCCTACGATAGTTGAAATGGTTGTAAACGCATTCAGCTACGTCATGCCTGTTGTGAAGTCTTTCCCAATTGCCTTCTTTATGCATATTTTAATCTTTTACACATTGCATACTTCGTATGCAATTATGTGTTAAAGCTATGCTTGGTACGGCGGTTTTCAAAGAAACTTTGGTTTTTGTTGCTGTTTTCGTTCTATTTATAGAACTACAACGAATTAACCAATTTTGTCTGTTTGTATGATTTTTAATAATCGGGGATTGCCCATATTGCTTTTTTTTTTTAAATGTATGAAAACATTTATTTGAAGCAATTTTTTAATTTTATAATTTATTTAATAATTTGGGAAAAATTTAAACAACGTGACATCAGGACGGACAAGGCGACAGCTGTTTCGATTATACCTTGTAAATCTCTTCAAAGCCTTTTCTCCCGGGAGTGGGAGTCGAACTCGCACCCCTACGATAGTTGAAATGGTTGTAAACGCATTCAGCTACGTCATGCCTGTTGTGAAGTCTTTCCCAATTGCCTTCTTTATGCATATTTTAATCTTTTACACATTGCATACTTCGTATGCAATTATGTGTTAAAGCTATGCTTGGTACGGCGGTTTTCAAAGAAACTTTGGTTTTTGTTGCTGTTTTCGTTCTATTTATAGAACTACAACGAATTAACCAATTTTGTCTGTTTGTATGATTTTTAATAATCGGGGATTGCCCATATTGCTTTTTTTTTTTTTTTAAATGTATGAAAACATTTATTTGAAGCAATTTTTTAATTTTATAATTTATTTAATAATTTGGGAAAAATTTAAACAACGTGACATCAGGACGGACAAGGCGACAGCTGTTATATAAAATAAAAAAAAAAAAGCAATATGGGCAATCCCCGATTATTAAAAATCATACAAACAGACAAAATTGGTTAATTCGTTGTAGTTCTATAAATAGAACGAAAACAGCAACAAAAACCAAAGTTTCTTTGAAAACCGCCGTACCAAGCATAGCTTTAACACATAATTGCATACGAAGTATGCAATGTGTAAAAGATTAAAATATGCATAAAGAAGGCAATTGGGAAAGACTTCACAACAGGCATGACGTAGCTGAATGCGTTTACAACCATTTCAACTATCGTAGGGGTGCGAGTTCGACTCCCACTCCCGGGAGAAAAGGCTTTGAAGAGATTTACAAGGTATAATCGAAACAGCTGTCGCCTTGTCCGTCCTGATGTCACGTTGTTTAAATTTTTCCCAAATTATTAAATAAATTATAAAATTAAAAAATTGCTTCAAATAAATGTTTTCATACATTTAAAAAAAAAAAAAAAAAAGCAATATGGGCAATCCCCGATTATTAAAAATCATACGAAAATATATATATATACTATATATACCACCATATATATACTATATCTACCACCGAACTTTATGTTTTTTTCAGACAACAATATATGCTATATGCGTAAGCATTTGTTGCAATTTGAAGCCTCTAGCTCTTAAAAAAAGGGCAGTAATTACGAAAAGTTTCTTATCGGAACCATCGGTTGTGGGGGATATATATACGACCGATCTCATCAATTTTTTCAGGTAACAATATGTACAATATACGAAATTATATGGTGAAGTTTGAAGCTTCAATCTGTTAAATTGAGTAAGATATGACAAAAATCCTCTTTTTCTGAAAAATCGGTTGTATGGAGGATATATGCTATAGTGGTCCGATCCGGCCGGTTCCGACAAATGTCTAGTCGGACACCCAAATACACCGGTTCACCAAATTTTATCAAGATATCTCAAAAATTGAGGGACTAGTTTGCATACAAACACACAGACGGACAGACGGACATGGCTAAATGAACTCAGCTCTTCAATTATTATTTCGGTATACTTAATGGTGCGTCTATCTATTTTCCTTTAAGGACTTACAATTTGGGTTTCGTGACGAAATTAATATACCATTTCATTTTCATGAAAGGTATAAAAATAGCTAGGTACTTTGTGTGAGGATGCAAAGCTTCACGTTTTTTGTGGTCTGCATGTAAAAACTATGACTACGAATCACGTATTTCAAAAATATATGACGTAAACGTAACTATTTTGCGAAAAAATATATATATATTATATATACCACCATATATATACTATATATACCACCGATCTATATGATTTTTTCAGACAACAATATATGCTATATGCGTAAGCATTCGTTGAAATTTGAAGCCTCTAGCTCTTAAAATAGGTCAGTAATTACGAAAAGTTTCTTATCTGAACAATCGGTTGTGGGGGATATATACTATATATACGACTGATCTCATCAATTTTTTCAGGCAACAATATGTACAATATACGAAATTATATGGTGAAATTTGAAGCTTCAATCTGTTAAATTGAGTAAGATATGACAAAAATCCTCTTTTTCTGAAAAATCGGTTGTATGGAGGATATATGCTATAGTGGTCCGATCCGGCCGGTTCCGACAAATGTCTTATCGGACACCCAAATACACCCGCTTACCAAATTATATCAAGATATCTCAAAAATTGAGCGACTAGTTTGCATACAAACAGACAGACGGACAGACGGGCATGGCTAAATCAACTCAGCTCTTCATCCTGAATATTTCGGTATACTTAATGGTGGGTCTATCTATTTTCCTTTAAGGACTTACAATTTTGGGTTTCGTGACGAAATTAATATACCATTTCATTTTCATGAAAGGTATAAAAATAGGTAGATACTTTGTGTGAGGATGCAAAGCTTCACGTTTTTTGTGGTCTGCATGTAAAAACTATGACTACGAATCACGTATTTCAAAAATATATGACGTAAACGTAACTATTTTGCGAAAAAATATATATATATTATATATATATTATATATACCACCATATATATACTATATATACCACCGACCTATATGATTTTTTGAGACAACAATATATGCTATATACGTAAGCATTTGGTGAAATTTGAAGCTTCTAGCTGTTAAAATGGGGCCGAAATCGCAAAAAAAAATATATATATACTATATATATATACTATATATACCATCATATATATATTATATATATCACCGATCTCTATGATTTTTTGACGTAACAATATATACTATATACGTAAGCAATCCGTGAAATTTGAAGCTTATAGCTGTTAGAATGGGGTAGAAATTGCGAAAAGTTTCTTATCTGAACAATCGGTTGTATGAGATATACACTATATATACAACCGATCGCTATGATTTTTTCAAAGAACAATATATGCTATATGCGTAAGCATTCATTGAAATTTGAATCCTCTAGCTCTTAAAATAGGGCAGTAATTTTGATAAGTTTCTTATCTGAACAATCTGTTGTGGGGGATATATACTATATATACTACCGATCTCATCAATTTTTTCAGGCAACAATATGTACAATATACAAAATTATATGGTGAAGTTTGAAGCTTCAATCTGTTAAATTGAGTAATATATGACAAAAATCCTCTTTTTCTGAAAAATCGGTTGTATGGAGGATTTATGCTATAGTTTCTTATCTGAACAATCGGTTGTATGAGATATACACTATATATACAACCGATCGCTATGATTTTTTCAGAGAACAATATATGCTAAATGCGTAAGCATTCATTGAAATTTGAATCCTCTAGCTCTTAAAATAGGGCAGTAATTACGATAAGTTTCTTATCTGAACAATCGGTTGTGGGGGATATATACTATATATACTACCGATCTCATCAATTTTTTCAGGCAACAATATGTACAATATACGAAATTATATGGTGAAGTTTGAAGCTTTAATCTGTTAAATTGAGTAATATATGACAAAAATCCTCTTTTTCTGAAAAATCGGTTGTATGCAGGATTTATGCTATAGTGGTCCGATCCGGCCGGTTCCGACAAATGTCTAATCGGACACCCAAATACATCCGCTCACCAAATCTTATCAAGATATCTCAAAAAGTGAGGGACTAGTTTGCATACAAACAGACAGACGGACAGACGGACATGTCTAAATCAACTCAGCTCTTCATCCTGATTATTTCGGTATAACTAATGGTGGGTCTATCTATTTTCCTTTAAGGAGTTACAATTTTGGGTTTCGTGACGAAATTAATATGCCTGTTCATTTTCATGAAAGGTATAAAATTAGGTAGGTACTTTGTGTGAGGATGCAAAGCTTCAGGTTTTTTGTGGTCTGCATGTAAAAACTATGACTACGAATCACGTATTTCAAAAATATATGACGTAAACGTAACTATTTGATAAAGTTTGATGAATTTTGAAGCTTCTAGCCGTAAAAAAGGGGCAAAAATTACAGTTTATATGAAGTATATAATATATATACCACCGATCTCTATGATTTTTTTCAGACAACAATTTATGCTATATACGTAAGCATTTGGTGAAATTTGAAGCTTCTAGCTGTTAAAACGGGGCAGAAATTGCGCAAAGTTTCTTTTCTGAACAATCGGTTGTATGAGATATATACTATGTATACCACCGATCTCAATGATTTTTTCCGACACCAATATAATGATATACACGTAAGCATTTGGTGAAATTTGAAGCTTTTAGCTGTTCAAATGGGGCCGAAATCGCAAAAAAATATATATATATACTATATATGTATACTATATATACCATCATATATATATTATATATATCACCGATCTCTATGATTTTTTGACACAACAATATATACTATATACGTAAGCAATCGGTGAAATTTGAAGCTTATAGCTGTTAGAATGGGGTAGAAATTGCGAAAAGTTTCATATCTGAACAATCGGTTGTATGAGATATATACTATATATACAACCGATCGCTATGATATTTTCAGACAACAATATATGCTATATGATTTTAATAATCGGGGATTGCCCATATTGCTTTTTCAAATGTATGAAAACATTTATTTGGAGCAATTTTTTAATTTTATAATTTTATTTAATAATTTGGGAAAAATTTAAACAACGTGACATCAGGACGGACAAGGCGACAGCTGTTTCGATTATACCTTGTAAATCTCTTCAAAGCCTTTTCTCCCGGGAGTGGGAGTCGAACTCGCACTCAAGTGCTCCAAATAAATGTTTTCATACATTTGAAAAAGCAATATGGGCAATCCCCGATTATTAAAATCATATAGCATTTATTGTAGTCTGAAAAAATCATAGCGATCGGTTGTATATATAGTATATATCTCCATACAACCCATTGTTCAGATAAGAAACTTTTCGCAATTTCTACCCATTCTAACAGCTATAAGCTTCTAATTTCACCGATTGCTTACGTATATAGAATATATTGTTGTGTCAAAAAATCATAGAGATCGGTGATATATATAAATATATATATGATGGTATATATAGTATACATATATAGTATATATATATATTTTTTGCGATTTCGGCCCCATTTGAACAGCTAAAAGCTTCAAATTTCACCAAATGCTTACGTGTATATCATATATTGGTTGTCGGAAAAAATCATTGAGATCGGTGGTATACATAGTATATATCTCATACAAACCGATTGTTCAGAAAAGAAACTTTGCGCAATTTCTGCCCCGTTTTAAACAGCTAGAAGCTTCGAATTTCAACCAAATGCTTACGTATATAGCATATATTGATGTCTGAAAAATCAATGAGATCGGTGTAATATATATTATATACTTCATATAAACTGTAATTTTTGCCCCCTTTTTTACGGCTAGAAGCTTCAAAATTCATCAAACTTTATCAAATAGTTACGTTTACGTCATATATTTTTGAAATACGTTATTCGTAGTCATAGTTTTTTACATGCAGACCACAAAAAACCTGAAGCTTTGCATCCTCACACAAAGTACCTACCTAATTTTATACCTTTCATGAAAATGAAAAGGCATATTAATTTCGTCACGAAACACCCAAAATTGTAACTCCTTAAAGGAAAATAGATAGACCCACCATTAGTTATACCGAAATAATCAGGATGAAGAGCTGAGTTGATTTAGACATGTCCGTCTGTCCGTCTGTCTGTTTGTATGCAAACTAGTCCCTCACCTTTTGAGATATCTTGATAAGATTTGGTGAGCGGATGTATTTGGGTGTCCGATTAGACATTTGTCGGAACCGGCCGGATCGGACCACTATAGCATAATTCCTGCATACAACCGATTTTTCAGAAAAAGAGGATTTTTGGTCATATATTACTCAATTTAACAGATTGAGCTTCAAACTTCACCATATAATTTCGTATATTGTACATATTGTTGCCTGAAAAAATTGATGAGATCGGTAGTATATATAGTATATATCCCCCACAACCGATTGTTCAGATAAGAAACTTATCGTAATTACTGCCCTATTTTAAGAGCTAGAGGATTAAAATTTCAATGAATGCTTACGGCATATAGCATATAATTGTTCTCATGAAAAAATCATAGCGATCGGTTGTATATATAGTGTATATCTCATACAACCGATTGTTCAGATAAGAAACTATAGCATAAATCCTCCATACACCGATTTTTCAGAAAAAGAGGATTTTTGTCATATATTACTCAATTTAACAGATTGAAGCTTCAAAACTTCACCATATAATTTCGTATATGTACATATTGTTGCCTGAAAAAATTGATGAGATCGGTAGTATATATAGTATATATCCCCCACAACAGATTGTTCAGATAAGAAACTTATCGTAATTACTGCCCTATTTTAAGAGCTAGAGGATTCAAATTTCAACGAATGCTTACGCATATAGCATATATTGTTCTCTGAAAAAATCATAGCGATCGGTTGTATATATAGTGTATATCTCATACAACCGATTGTTCAGATAAGAAACTTTTCGCAATTTCTACCCCATTCTAACAGCTATAAGCTTCAAATTTCACCGATTGCTTACGTATATAGTATATATTGTTACGTCAAAAAATCATAGAGATCGGTGATATATATAATATATATATGATGGTATATATAGTATATTAATATAGTATATATATATATTTTTTTGCGATTTCCGGCCCAGTTTAGCAGCTATAAGCTTCAAATTTCACCGATTGCTTACGTATATAGTATATATTGTTGTGTCAAAAAATCATAGAGATCGGTGGTATATATAGTATATATATGGTGGTATATATAGTATATATATATAGCATATATAAATATTTTCGCAATTTTAGCCCCATTTTAACAGGTAGACGCTTCAAATTTCACCGAATGCCTACTTATATAGCATATATTGTTGTCTGAAAAAATTCATAGCGATCGGTTGTATATATAGTATATATCTCATACAACCGATTGTTCAGATAAGAAACTTTTCGCAATTTCTACCCCATTTTAACAGCTAGAAGCTTCAAATTTCACCGATTGCTTACGTATATAGTATAAATTGTTGTGTCAAAAAATCACAGAGTTCGGGTCTATATATATTATATACTTCATATAAACTGTAATTTTTGCCCCTTTTTCCGGCTAGAAGCTTCAAAATTCATCAAATTTTATCAAATAGTTACGTTTACGTCATATATTTTTGAAATACGTGATTCGTAGTCATAGTTTTTACATGCAGACCACAAAAAACGTGAAGCTTTGCATCCTCACACAAAAGTATCTACCTATTTTTTATACCTTTCATGAAAATGAAATGGTTATTAATTTCGTCACGAAACCCAAAATTGTAAGTCCTTAAAGGAAAATAGATAGACCCACCATTAAGTATACCGAAATAATCAGGATGAAGAGCTGAGTTGATTTAGCCATGCCCGTCTGTCCGTCTGTCTGTTTGTATGCAAAATAGTCGCTCAATTTTTGAGATATCTTGATATAATTTGGTAAGCGGGTGTATTTGGGTGTCCGATAAGACATTTGTCGACCGGCCGGATCGGACCACTATAGGCATATATCCTCCATACAACCGATTTTTCAGAAAAAGAGGATTTTTGTCATATCTTACTCAATTTAACAGATTGAAGCTCCAAATTTCAACATCTAATTTCGTATATTGTACATATTGTTGCCTGAAAAAATTGATGAGATCAGTCGTATATATAGTATATATCCCACAAGACCGATTGTTCAGATAAGAAACTTTTCGTAATTACTGCCCTATTTTAAGAGCTAGAGGCTCAAATTTCAACGAATGCTTACGCATATAGCATATATTGTTGTCTGAAAAAATCATATAGATCGGTGGTATATTAGTAAGTATATATATGGTGGTATATATAATATATATATATTTTTTCGCAAAATAGTTACGTTTACGTCATATATTTTTGAAATACGTGATTCGTAGTCATAGTTTTTACCATGCAGACCACAAAAAACGTGAAGCTTTGCATCCTCACACAAAGTAC